>NC_092512.1:55708859-55893859 GCF_047511675.1 Marmota flaviventris | reverse complement strand
ATATTTATGAATGTGGTGTGTGGTATTCATACTGGCAGCTTGTGGAGGTTGAATCATTTTCTCTGTAGCTCTGCTCTGATATTGCTGCTGACAGCAATGCCTTGTAAAAAAGAATTAGTATTCTAGTTCTTAAAGCTATGTCAAATATCTTTTGAGCATAGTTTTAAATAAAAAACACAATGTGAAGGTTTTTATATAACAAATCATCTCCATGTAGTTTAAGCACAGGAGAACAGAAATGAGACAATTACAGTAGGCTTAGCTATAAATTTAAACAAATACATTTCTGTGTGTACATACTGGTTACATATACATGTTATTCTTGTGCTGTTGAAAAAAATCTCCTATTCTACAATATAACAAAAATGTGGTGCATGTATGGCAGGTTCGTGAGACCTCCAGTTGATGATTATCAGGGTGTACATCATAGTATGGGAAATGCACTAAGATTCATGTGCAGCCACAGATAGAATCTCAGATGTCATTACACATTTTAAGGGACACATTTTATTTCTCTACTATAAATTAACAGAGGTTGAATCCATGCATAAATTGTCTGGATATTGAAACCAAAAATGACCTTTGACTTCAATTATCTAGATAATTCAAGCAAGTGAAAATTATATATAAGAATGAAAGTATCACTTCAAATTGTGAAGAACATCTGGCTATTTATGAGAAATATTTTGCATGCTGTAAGTTCTGCATTATTGAGGAATAAATAAATACTTGTAAAATTGCCAAAGGCTATAAACTAGTATTATTATGAATATGTAAATATTATTTTTCTTGTTATTGAAACATGATTGGCCTGCTAGCTCCATTATAAAGAGTTGTTTTTAGTGGGTAGTCTAAATCAGCCAGTAGACATAGTCTGGAAAATAGAGATTTATAGAACACATTTAGAGATTAAAATTCTCATTTTGATTATATCTTCAGAAAAAAGTTATCAATAGTAAACACAGAGTATTTTTTGATAATCATTTTTTATTGAAATATATTATCTAGATTGATTTTTAGGTTTTCAATGCAATGTTTTCAATAGATACTCTGTAGGTATATTCTTTGAGGTCCAATTGTTCTGATAGAATATTTTCTTTTTATGCTAATCTATGAAAGAACAGTGGTAAATATAAAACTATTGTTTCAAAAAATCTAGCAAGTTATTCAGTAAAATATTTAGTTTCTTAATCACTATTTCCTTTTTATTGGTGCATTATTATTACACATAATAGTGATATTCATGGTGACATACATAATTCTATCAATCTCATTCCCAGGACCTCCCTTTTCTTCCTCTCTTCCTACCCCCGATCCCTTTCTCAATTCCACTAGTGTCTCTTCTATTTCCATGAGGTCTCCTTTTAAAAATATATTTTTCTCTATAGCTTTTTCATATGAGAGGGAACTTATGTGGTTCTAGATAATTTATCTCTGGATGGAATATTTTTCTCCCTCAAACCCAGAATTATTCCCTTTAATACAAAAATCAATAGACCAAGATAAATATTTATTCCTTTTAAAAGATTGCTTTAAGATATGCACAATTTAAGGTTTAAGTAAAACTGAAAGTAAAACACTTAGAACATTCATTCTCCTTTTAACAAAGGACTTTTACAAACATCCAAGATTTTCTTGGATCTTGTAATCTGAAAGAACCATTTATTGAGTATGATAACTAAGCTCTTGTCATTTAGGGGTCATTATATCAAAAGCTGCCTATTTGTTTTTAAAACAACAATTTTTAATGAAATAAATTCATTATTGAATAATCTCAAAGTATATAAAATAAGATTTTAAGTTATCTTAAACTACTTCAGTGGTGTGTGTGTGTGTGTATGTGTGTGTGAGCATGTAGTGAGAAGATGAGAAAATGAAACCAATTGAGATTTGTTTGTTTATAAAGCATATATGATATGTTTTTCTTTCCTTATCATTACTTATTTATTTTGTGTGTAGGGAGATAAAGGGGTGCTAGGGACTGACTCCTGGGCCTTGTGCATACTAGACAAGTAAAGTACTTACAATGGAGTTATACTCCTAATCCCCATGTGATATTTTCTTAACATTATCACATAATTTTTCTGTTATTAAAAGTTCTTCATAAAAATCATGGTAAAGACTTTTTCCCATCCTATATGCAATCTAGTCATGAAGTAGTTAACAAATTTGTTATTATTATTCATGAATGTTTCTTTCAATGCTTTTATACTCTAAGCTTTAAAATGAATATTTTTATAAATAACTATTTTATTTTTTATTTACTTATGAGAATATATACTTACAATAGCTGTGATCATACTATAAAAACTGGTGAAATATAAAAAAATGCAGTGGTCATCTATTGTAAGGCCTTTTTAAAAACAATACTACTTTTTTGTAGCATATTTTGATTTTTGCAAGATCCAAGGCAAAATGGATCATATTTAAATTCCTAGACAAGGACTGATTTTAATACACCCTAATTGTAAAATCTTTAAGTGCCTTTAGCTATTTTTATATAATCGAAGTATAATCAGAAAAAATACTTTAATATCTTTGTCTTTGCCTTGACCTAGCCTCATTATATGTTTAGTTGGTGCTCAAGATGGTTTCTATGTACTGATGGCATTATGATGCTACCTTCATGGTTAAAAAATGCCTCTTTGGGGGGATATGAATACGAGCAAAAAGGTCTCTTATGGTAAGTTTGAATCAATGGAAATTTATAAGTACCAGCAGTTCATCAGAGGC
Organism: Marmota flaviventris; assembly: GCF_047511675.1. Lineage (NCBI taxonomy): Eukaryota > Metazoa > Chordata > Mammalia > Rodentia > Sciuridae > Marmota > Marmota flaviventris. Next base: position 55,891,126 of record NC_092512.1, on the reverse strand, counting down.
CTAAAAGTACAGAATTAATTTCACTGTTTTATTTAAACCTATTATACCTATGGAAGCTCCTAAGTGAAATATTCCCTTCATTCATAAACAGATATCTACTTAAAGTTAAGCTAAAATGTGTTAAATAGAAACTTCTTTCCTAAAAAATGACTGCTGAAAAAATAAATCAGAGTCATCGTTTGGATCCATATTTATTCTAGAACAAACTAGCTGTTTAATGTTTTCTATAACTTCTGAGAATGGGTTAATGTTTTATATGTATGAATACTTGGATATGGTATATTAATATTTTTATTTTTTCAAATGCTCATTTTCCCAAATATAACTTTTAGAGATAGTGACGATAGTGATTTATTTTACTAGAAATTAAAAAAAAAAAACTCAAGTAAATAGCAGAAAGCTCAGTAGAGGGAAGGAAATAGGAAATATATAGGGGGAGGGAGGAAGGAGGAGGGAAGGAAAAATTCCAGTGCTGGGAGTGAGTTAGACCAAATTATATTCTATACTTTTAAAATTATGTCAAAATGAATCTTAATGTTATGTATAACTAAAAAGAACCAATCAAAAAGAAAAAAAGAAATGTATTTGAATGTATGTATCAATGATAAAAAAATACTGGTTATATATTTATGTATGGTACATTTCCTACTTTCAAGAATTTTACGGATGTTTTGCTGAAAATGAGATTTAGATTAAAATTATTTGAAAAATAACAGCTATAATAAAACTATAATGTTTTTACTGTTTCATAAGGAGGTCCAATCTCCCACTAAAAGTTTTCTGAAGAAAGTGAGTTGTTTTATTTTGGGGGGGGGTGTGTGTGTGAGAGAGAGAGATAAGCCTTGGAGAATAGGGCTGCAATATGTCTGTTCAGCTATATTGATCTCTTTATTAAACTCAGTTGTTTCTTCAACTTGCCTCCAGTCTCTTCTTGACTTTTATATTAAGCACAGAATTTAAATGTGCATTTCTGTGTTGAAATTTTAATATGCAATGATACTGTAGTAGATTCAGCCATAGGGAATGCATAAAATAACATGAAAATTATACAATCACAGAGGCAGAACCAAACCCTTAGGAGAGACAATTGTTTTAGAAAGGTTAGTCATAGTTTTTATTTATTTATTTATTTTCATTTTTGGTTTTGGATTCACAGCTACAAGGATCCCCTATTGTTTCTCAAGGGGGAAAAGAGGAATTTTTATGGCATAATATTGACATTCTACTTTCTTTAGTTTAAAAACACATTGATGCTATGATAGAGGTTCTGTTATTTCTAGCTGTTAGCAGAGGTTGTTGAAATAAAAGAGATTCCTTTCATTAGTTTTCTTTCCTTTTAGGGATTAATTCTCTTTATTTAGTTGTTTATTTTCAAGAGAAAATTATACATTTTCCAAAATATAACGTCCTGACAGGATAAAACAGGGAAAGATGAAGGATCCCACGTAATATATGAGTAGCAGGTATTCACAAATTCTAGCATCTATATATCCTGCAGGAATTTAAATTTATATAAATTTGTGACTGATTTGATGAACTTCTGTTTATTGAAGTGAAATGAATGATGAAATAGAGGGATAAAATGCAAAAAAATTTTTTTTCATAGCTATAATTGGAAAGAAAGAAAGATCTGGCACAATTATTCAATGGTTCTGTGGTATCCTTTCTGCCTTGTGGTTAAAGTGCATTTTGGCTCTGGATTACATCTGCTGCATCTAGATACAATGAGTATTAAATGATAACTAATACAATCATACAGTAAATTTTGTGTTTCTGTACAAGTCTCTCTTTATTCAACCTACCCTTTACCTACCAGGTCTTAACAGTGAACAAAATATAATGATATGTTTAGAAATCACTCCAGACTTGTAGAGCACATTTTGTAGGAATGATTCTGCTCTTGTCTAGTTCCTCAAATGTTTTTATATTCTTGTTTCCAAATTTAGAAGTCACCTTCAAAAACTTTTTCTCAACATTTCTATTTATTTTTTTCTTTCCTTTTCCTTCTGCAAGGATTTTGGCTACAATTCAATAGAACAGTGTCACAAATTCTATTTATCTCCATGAGACATCTCTAGTCTAGATTTTTAGGACCTAATCTTTCTTAGGCATGGCTAAGAAAATTTGGATAAAAATTTGTAGTAAGTTAAATATCAAATGCTTTTATTTATTAATAGAAGTCTACAGTGTTCGGTTAGATCTTTGTCTAATAAAGATAGGTACTTATTCCTTAATAGAAATACACACTTCTCCAACTTTTACTAGATTATAATTTTCAGGCAGGTAAAGATTTTCATGAATTTTGGTTACTAATATATCCCTAGCATCAAGAATAGTTTCTGATTTGTATATTAGATACTGAATAAATGTTCAACAAATGAAGGTTACATTAAGCAGCATCAACATCTGTTCATAATTTTCTGTATATATTTTATCTTTATATAAATAGAGAAGAGTTCATATAATAAATTATGAGTAAATCAAATAGCTTTGAAAAATCTTGCTGTACAAAACCCAAAAGTTCCAACATATAAGTTTCTATGGTCTAAAATCATAACTGGGTACAAATATGGTTGTACAGTATATTTCAAGATGGTGGATCAATCAAGGAAGTCTAATTACATGGACTTAATCCCTCATTTATTGACAGGAAATTAATGGAGGACCTGCTAGTTAGAATGGAATAATAAAGAACTAATAAATAGTAAATTAAAACTTGTCATCCTTTCACTATCACCTTCATATTTTCAGGGAAGAAATAGGGGGAAGATGGCAAGGGGTACAGAAAAGAGAAATGTTATACTATGTATTTAAGTTATATACTTTATATAACAAAGTCTCTCAATACAAGGATTCCTAGAGATTGAAGCAGATGATGGAAGAGTGTTTCTACTACATTGACTCTAACTTGTTCCATGGAAAGATAACCAACTTCATATGGGATAATTAAAAATTAGCAGTGGTTGATTTTAATTTGATTTTAGTTATTTAAGAACTTGGAGATTTTTTTTTTTTACTATTTGGCTTATGATTATTAAATCAGGAAAGAAACTCAGAAGATTGTAGGCCCCCCAAAATGCTTTGGCAAAACACAAATGACATTGAGAGCCACTATCATTTTATATATCTCATTTCACAGTCTGCATACTCAGAGAAAAGCATATTATTAATCTTAAGGTACAGACTTTAAAACTGAGGTCTATAGGCAGTGTAACAACTTTCAAAGTTAGATGGATGGCAGGTGATAGAACAGCTCTGTCTTCTAGAGTCTTTAACATAAGGCCTCCCAATTTTCACATCTTTTCTCTCTCCTTTATAAATACACTCAGCCATTTGCTGGATAACAAAAGATAAAAACAAAAAGACATGTATTTTGGGGTTCCTAGGCCTATCCATAGAATTATCTTCTAGATCAATTTAATATATGATAAGTATACAATTTTAATTCTTTGGAAAACAAAGTCCTAGATTTTTAATAATTTCTCTTGTATTTGAACTCACTGCAAGACTAATTATTGAAAAATAAATGATGTAAGATGTGGCACTTAACAAGTCGAGTTTATTGCCACGTTATAGTTCACATACTTACTAATTTCCTTCCATATGCAAAATTAGTTTTAAGAGGAAGACTAAGTGTAAAGAAACCCCTTATTTTTGCTTCCTTTTGACATATACTTTATTAACATAAATGAAACTCTAACCAATACTTTGTATGTGTATCCTTTATATGATCAGAGCTTATTTTAATATATTTGTTTTTACTAAATTATATATTTTTTGCATTAGAATGTCTTTTATTCTTTAACCCATTCATTTGAAACTATCTCAGCGCCTAATGGAAGTTAAGAAGAGTTCTAGGTGCTGAGAACATAGCACTGAATGAAAGAGAAAAATTCTTTCCCTCACGGAACTTACATTGTAGTAAAGGCAAAAAGATAACCAAAAAATCAACAATTAAAATATATTTTGCAGTAAAAGGTGTTAAGTATATACATAATAATAATAAATCAGGAAAGATGCACAGTATTATATTTTTGTATAAAATTAAATAAATACAGCTATAGCCAAGTGATATTTCCTTATTGGGAGATAATTTTTGGTTATGTATTTAAATTATAAATGAGAGTATCATGCTGCACACCTTTCATTTGTCTTTACCAGACACTTTCTACTCCCTTTCTTCCTACCTAGTAGACAGGGATCTGATTGGTCTTCCCATACGTTCTTTTGTCTCAGGTTCTTGGTGGGGTTTTGCTGATGGGAAACATTTATAGGGATCCAAGTGTGGGAATAAGGTTGGGATATTTGTTCCTCGTGTTTCTTCCCTCATAATTGGTTGTAGCTTATCTGTATCACTTTATTGATCGTCACAGCTTCTGTCAAGTGTCCCTCTCCATATAGCCAACTTTGTGGGCATTTCAGTAGGCACAACTGCCCTTGTACACACAGGAATTTTTTCACTAGTTTACAATTATTGTGCTGCTGTCTTTGATACCAGTCCATATTTATTGTCAAAAGTGGCTTAGCTTTAATAGACTTTTCTTGAATTACCTATTTAGACAATGTTATGTGTTTTCCACAAGGATTCCAGATGATCCAAATATCTAGCACACTAATTGGTTATTTATGTAATTGTATCAAGTCCAATTTGTTGATGGAAAAGCAATGAAAATGTCAAGAAAAGTTTGCAATGAGAGGGACAAGCCTGTTTCTTAAATTGAACCAAGAAATAACTACAAGTTAGGAGCTACCTACTACTTTTATACATTTGGACTGGTATACAGTTCTCTCTGTATGGGCCAGGTAGCTCAGAATTCTGGATTTACATATAAAGAATATGAAGTAAAACTGATGAATTTAATAAAGCTAAAAGTCAAATTTTCTCCTGATTAAAGTCCCTAGCTCCCTCCTCTCAATTTATATGCAAAAACAGAAATTAATTTTGTTCTTAACATATGAGGGGTCAATTTCTTCAATATTCAACATTTTGTTTGATGGGTTTCCTTTTTAACATTCACATTTTCACTTGTATGAATGTTTTTATGTCCCTACTTTCTCTATATTCTTCAAAATACGTTTGGTTTTGTTATATTTATAATGTGTTCATTAAAATTTAATTATATTTGTGTCCTGTAAAAGTGAACAAAATAACTATAAAAATCTCCTTCATATAATCACTGATTGAAATCAAGCTCACTAAAGGCATAAATGAAAATACATAGTCGGCTTAAAAAGTTTTCATATTTTATCAAGAATTCTACTATATAATGAGATTTATTTATGTGCTCTTAAATCAATGAGACTATTTCCTCAATAAAGTATTATTTATATTTGTTAATTATATACATGATTATAATTATGATGTTATTCAAATAGTCAACAATTAATAAGGTAAAAAACCCTTCAACATTGGTGAAATGGGAGTTAGAACCATAATGAGATAGCATTTCTCACCAATAATAATGACTATTATTAAAAAGAAAAATGTCAGTGAATATTCAAAACAGGAAAATTTTCTATACTGTTGATGAAAATATAAATTTGTATAGCCATTTTGGAAAACAGTATGAATATTGGTCAAAAATCTAGAAATCAGACTGTTATATGAATCAGTTATTCCAGTACTGGATATATGTCTAAGGGAAATGAAACCAATATATTGAAGTAACATACACATTTCATGTTTATTACAACGCTATGCACAATAGCCAAGAAACAGAGACAGCCTAGGTGTCTTTACCCATAAGTGAATGTATAAAGAAAAAGAGGTATGCATTAATAATGGAATATTATTCAGCTATAAAAATAATGCAATCCCATCATTTGTAGCAACATGGATGGAATTAGAGGACATTATGTTAAGTAAAACAAGTCAGCTGCAGAAAGAGAAATTTTGTATCTATTCATTTTATATGTGGAAGCTATAATTCAATCTCATAGAAAGAGAGAATAGAATAGTGGCTATCAGAGGCTGGGAAGTGGGTGGGGGTGTCTGGAGAGAGAAGGCTAAATGAGTATAGGCATGCAGTTGGGAGAAATAGCTCCTAATATTCTAAACAGCATAATTGGGTAACTATGGTTGACAATAGACAATTAATTGTATAATTTAAAAGGGGTAGAAGAGAGGATTTTGAATATCTCCAACACAGAAAATGATAGCTCTTTGAAGTGATGGTTATAGCACTGACCCTGATCTAATCATTACATGTGTCTTGAAATATACTCTAATATATATGATGTGTTACATAACAATTAAAAATATTTTAAGTGAATTGATAAATGAGAAAAAATATAGTGTCAAAATTATTCTAAAATAGTCTAAATTTTATGACTAGAGTTTTGTAATAAGATATTATATTAATTCATTAATACTACTCATGTAACTAGAAAATGTTTATTTTAATCAATGTATTATTAGTGTTAAACTCTTCCTTTAGTATAAGTGGCCTGCTGAACTCAATGTGAAGTGTACATATTAATATGTCTTAAATACCTTACAGTCTACTCAGCTAGGGCCTTCATGAATGTTATATTTCTAGTATAAAGGTATTCAATGCATTTCTCTGTGTGGTAAGACTATCAAGTTAAAAATTTGCATCCCTTTTAAAATAATTTTTTAATGATCTATAAGTATTCCTATTATTTCTAGTGACAAGAAACAAATTTTCTTCTAACAGTTGATTTTTCATAACTTAATTAAGCATTATTTGCTGGTAATTTTAAAAGCAGTTCTACCAGAACTTACACGCCATTCATTTGATATATATGATTTATATTCTTCCGTTAAAGATTCTGACTTTGTTATCTTCTTGTAATAAAACAATACAATGTGTAATTTACCTGACATTTAATTCTTTTTAAAAAGCACATTTTATAGTAATTGTTCTTTATCAATACAACTGTTTAGAATCCAGCTTCAAAAATACCTGACACCATTGGAAAGAATGAGGACAATCTATTGAAGAAACTATGAACTGTTTTTGGCTATTAACATATGTGGTGTCTAACAAATTGAATATATCTGTACTTTCCTCAAAAACTGAACATTTTCTGAGGCACCTCTAAGGTCACTTGATTCAGTTTTGGAACTGTAGGACCCAACACTTTCTGAAAATCAGTGGTGATCAAAGGTAAAACAAGAATTCCAAAAGAAGACAAACACGCTCATAAGAATAGTTACAACAAAATTTCCTTCGGATATTCAAGAGAAATCAATTATTCTCTGCTTTCTTAGAACAAAGGCATATCCTGCTTAAATCAATATTAGGATTCTTCAAATTAAATACTATGATTTTTTAAAATTAAAATTATGTTTCTAATATTTTCATAATAACAATATGTTAATTTCCTATCAAGCAAACAAACAAACAAACACACATTTGGGAAAGAGGTTAGACATTGTTGAGAGTAGGAGGTCACTCGGGTGCAAGCAACATCATTTAACAATGGGAAAATGCATGCTAATCTTTGAACATTGAAAATGTTTAATTTGTGCTATAATGATACCAAATATATTTATAAATATTTGTGTATTTGAAACAAGTAATGCTAAATTGAGAACATGTTCTAGTGAAATTATACACATGATGGAACACTAATCAACCTTGTATAAAAGAAAAGCCTGCCATGTGCAATAACATGGATAAACCTAAAGGACATTTTACTAAGTGAAAGTGAAATATACCACTCACAGAATAAATGAGTTGAGTAGAATGGATGTGGCCAGAGACTAGGGACAAGGGGAAATGAAACTCATTTGAGACATTTTTGAAAAGCTTTAGAAAATACCCTAAGTGGGAAAAATTTTTTTAAAAAATTGTAAGTGGGAAATATTGCAGCTCTGAACCATGTGTATGTCAGGTAAGAGAGAAAGGTTTGAAGATTAGTGAGACAGGTTGAAAAAGTATTATGTTAACCTTAAAGCTAAGAGATTCAAATTGAAACCATGACATAGCTTAGAAGTCATACTTTCAAACTTTTCCTTTTCTAAAGTTATAACTGCAAGGGATTTGACACTCACTCTCTGATAACAGCAAGAGGATATAACCTTAAGCTAACCAAGTACATTCTGTTGACTTAAGATTTTACATGTGTTTTATCTTAATTAACAAAAAGAGCTTTCTGTTCACATGGGTGCAACTGAATATAATATTGAGAATTTTAAGAATGCATGAACATGTCTTAGCATCTTTCTACAGTGCCCATTGAAAGTGTAAAAGTGGTTTTCTGTCATAAGCTTTTAAAATATTAGTTTGAAAAACAAACACATATTTGGGAAAGAGGTTAGACATTGTTGAGAGTAGGAGTTCACTCAGGTATAAGCAACATCATTTAACAATGGGAAAAATATGCTAATCTTTATACTTGAAAATGTTTAATTTGTGCTGCAATGATACCAAATATATTTATAAATATTTGTGTATTTGAAACAAGTAATGCTAAATTGAGAACATGTTCTAGTGAAAATATACACACATGATGGAATACTAATCAACCCTGTATAAAAGAAAAACCTACCTCTTACTTTAAAGTGGAGATAGGAATTACTTCATTTATTTAATTGAAAAAAATTACATATATATATATATATATATATATATATATATATATATGTTTGTATACCTTAATATTTTGATACATGTATACATATAGGAATACTAAATCAAGCTAATTAATGTATATTAGCTCACATACTTATCACTTTTGTGTGTCAGGTACACATAAAATCTACTTTCTTAGCAATTTTCAAGTATATAATGTTATTAAAACTATAGTCACCATGATGTACAATAACCTTTTGAACTTATTACTTTATCTAAAATTTTATGTCCTTTGACCAACATCTTTCCAAACTCCCCAATTTAATATATGTTTACATGAACTCAACTTTTTCAGATGATATACTGTATTTTAATAGCATTTTTAAGTTGACTTGTTATCTTTGTTTTTAACAATCTGACCAGATACCCAAGTTGACAGTGAGGGTATGAAGATAAGGTTTGTAAACTCCAAGTTCTCGTAATCAATTGGCAGAGACATACAAGAAGTGCACTTCAGACAGTGGAGCATGGTGAATCCTATATAATGGTTTGTATATAGCACATCTTGGAAATAGAAAACAAGAATGGGATTTGATCTACAGACATTTATAAGGACTAGAGCATGCTCAAGAAATAGAAATTTAGTTGTAAATAACATAAGTTGATGGTAAACAATCAGTTAAAAGCCAAGAAAGAAAAAAGATGTTTTATATTAAAATAGCTGGTTTATAATATTTTATTTATTAAAAATAATTACTTCACCCAAATACTATTGATATGTATTTGCTTGTATGAACTATAGCGTGCAATGGTAAAACTGCAGTTGAAAGGCAGGGCATATAACTGTACAAAAGAAACATGACAACTGTGTGTAGCATATAAAAATGTTATCAAAGAAAGGTGTGTATGTTTATGTGTGTGTACATTTCAATAATCAAAGGAATCCTAACCAACACATTAAAAATGTTTTTCTATGGGTGTTTCTTATGCATAATAAGAAATGATTCTATTTATGCCAAGACAAAAAAGAACTGCAAATAAATTTTAACCTGGTTTTAGCAAACGTATTTTTACCAATACCATTGTTACATTGATTTTGAAATTATCATACAGTGATAGATAAAATAAGCATTTATGTCAATTTAATTCAGAACAAAAATTTCAGCAAAAACAACAAATAAAACACATAAAAAGAATAAATGGCAAATATAAAATCAAAACCTATGTAAAATCCTATACTGCTAAATTTAAATTGAAAATCAATATGATTGCTTAACGTATTCCTTGGATAATATTTCCTATCTCAAATCAGTGTAAAGATGTAAGAGCATTTACCATATCAGTATCACAAGCCCTTAGGTTTTAGATTCTGGTATCTAACCAACTTTTCCTGAAAGAATCAGTGTCATTAACCAAAATAAATTATTATCCATCTAGAATAATAAATGTTCAAAATGAGAGTAGAACTTCTTGTTGCGTCAGAAGCAAAGAAACTTATCAAAGATTTTTGGAGTCATATCAAAAAGATTGAAACCAAATGTGAGGTTGATTGTAGCCAAAATTGGAAAGTTGAGCATAAAATTAAAAATAACTGCAATGGATTGAAACATACAAAAATGTTCAGATTTATACTATAAGTTTGATTTGCTTTTGTGTAGGGGTGTCAAGGTGTTTCTTTTTTCTGGAAAATATTTTTATTATAGTTAGAACATATTAATTGTACAATTTAATAGTTTTCACTATGACATTTCTTTGAACATTGATTATACTACCCCTCACTTCTCCTACATTCTCCTGACCATTTAACCTTCTCCAGATATTCTCTCCCAACTAATAACAGCCCCTCTTATATTTTCAGGTCATCTTTGTTTTGTTTAGTTTCCATATATGAAAAAGAAATGTGATAGTTGTCTTTCTGTGAATGGCTTGTTTCACTTGACATGATGTTCTCCAGTTCCATCCATTTTTTTACAAATAAAAGGATTCAATCTATATGACTGAATATATAGTCCATTGTGTGTGTGTTGTGTGTGTGTGTGTGTGTGTGTGTGTGTGTGTGTAATATTTTCTTTATCCAGTCATCTGCTGATCACCACATCGGTTGATTCCATATCTTGTCTGTTGTGAAAAGTGTTGCAATAAAGGTGTACACAGGTATCTCTTTTGTATGATGACATCATTTCTTTCAGATATATGCCCAGGAGTTACAAGCTGGATCATATGGTAGATTTATTTTTAGTTTCTTGAGGAACCTTCTTTAATGTTTTTATTTTATAGTGGCTGTACTATTTCTCATTTTGACAAATAGTGCACATTTTTTTTTCCTATACAACATTGCTAGCATTTGTTGTTTTTTGTTTGTTTGCTTAAAAATGGCCCTGGTAACTCAGGTGGGATGGAAGTTCAATGTAGTTTTCTTTTTCTTTTCCTTTCTTTCAGTACTGGGGAACCCCAAAGAAGTTTAATCACTGAGCCACAACCCCAGTCCTTTTTACCTTTTATTTTGGGACAGGGTTTTGCTAAGTTGCTTAGGGCTTCACTAAATTCCTGAGGCTGGCTTTGAATTTGTTATTCCCTGCCTCCAGCCTTCCAATTCATTGGAATTTCAGGTGTGATCCCTTGTGCCTGGCTCCATGTAGTTTGGATTTGCATTTTCCTCATGGTTAAAAATATTGAATATTTTTTAGTGGATTTATTGGTCATTGTGCTTCCACTTTAAGTGGTCCATTTGGATAACATGACCATTTGTTATTGAATTACCTGTTTTTGTTGTGTTAAGGCTTTGTATTTTGTGTTAGTTCTCTGTCAGGTGAAGAGTTGCCAAGATTTTGTCTAATTCTGCAGATTTTCTCTTCACTCTTGTTTGCTTTACTGTGCAGAAATTTATTAATCTGATTGAATCTTGACAATTTATGCTTTTGTTTCTTAGACTATTCAAACCTTACTTATGAAATCATTGCCTATGTCAATATCTGGAAGTGTTTTCCATATGCTTTCTTCTAACAGTTTCAAAGCTTCAGTTTTTACATCCAGGTATTTGACTCATTTTGGCTTAATTGTTGTATAGGGTGTTTCAGTCTTCTACACATAAATATTTAATTTTCCCAGAAACATTTGTTGAACAGGCTGTGTTTTCTCCAGTTCATGTTCTTGACACATTTCAAATGACTCAAGATTTCTGAAATTATTTCTGTGTCCTCTATTGTGTTTCATTGTTCTAAGTCTCTGCTTTTATGCCACTACATGCTGTTTTTGTTACTATGGCTCTGTTGCATTATGTAATCAGGTATTATGATGCATTCAGCATTGCTTTTTGCTCAGGATTGCTTTGGCTATTTGGAATCATTTTTGTTTCCATATGAATTTAAAAATTTGTTACTAGTTCTATGAAAAACATCCTTAGTATCTAAAGATTCTTTGGTTAGCACAGCCATTTCAATAACATAAATTCTGCCAATCTATGAACATGGAAAAGGTCTTTCCACCTTCCAATGTCATCTTCAACTATTTTCTTCAATGTTTTGTTATTCCTATGTAAATTATTTGTGTGTGTGTGTGTGTGTGTGTGTGTGTGTGTGTGTGTGTGTGTGTGTTGGGGGCAACTGTTGTTAATGGAATTTATTTTCTAATTTCTTTCTCAGTGAGTTCATTATTGGTGTATATAAAAGTTACTAATATTTGTTTGATGGTTTTGTAGCCTACTATTCTACTGAATTTATTTATCGATTCTAAAATTCTTCTGGTAGAATCTTTAGGATTGTCTTCATATAAAATAAGATCATCTGCAAAGACAGATAATTTGATTTTCTCCTTACCTCTTTCATATACCTTTTATTTATTTCTGTAGCCTGATTTTTCTAGTCAGAATTTCTAATTGTATACTGAGTAAGAATGATGACAGAGGAAACCCTTGACTGCTTTTTGATCTTAGAAGAAATGATTCCAACTTTTCCATTCAGTATAATGGGGGTTATGGGTTTGTCATATATAACCTTTTTTGTCTTGGGGTATGATCTTTCTATTCATAATTCACTCAGGGTATATAACATGAAGGAATGTTTTATCAAAGGATTTTTCAGCATCAATTCAGATGATCATGTAATTTTTATACTTGACTCTATTTGTGTGCTATATTACACAAATTGATTTATGTATGTTGAACCATCCTTACTTCCCTAACATAAAATGAAGCAACTTGATCATGGTGTATTATCTTTTTAATGTATTATTAAATTCAATTTGTTAGTATTTTATTGAGGATTTTTACTTACATGTTTTTCAGTGATAATGGTCTGTAGTTTTGCTTTTATTTTTTTCTTTTTCTATTTTTTCATTGTTATTGCTTTATCATTTGTTTTCTTGTTTATTGATGTATTCTTATCAGGTTTTAGCAGCATGGTAATACTGGTATAATAGAATAAGTTTAGAAGGGGTCTTTCCCTCTATATTTTATAGAGAACATTGACATTAGTTTGTCTTTAAAATCTTAATAAAATTTAGCAGGGAATCCATTCAGTTCTTGATTTTTCATTGTTCAGAGACTTTATTATGGCTATAGTCTCATTATATATTATATATCCATCTAGATTTTTTATAAACTCTTGGTTAGATTTTGGTAGGTTATTTATGTTCAAATATATGTTCATTTCTTCTAGAGTTTTCCAATTCATGGGTATATAGTTTTAAAAAATATTTCCCTATTATCTTTTGAATTTTAGTGATATTTATTGTAATTTCTCCTTTTTCATCTCTAAGTTTATTTATTTGGGTCTTCTCTGTATTCCTTTTGGTTAGATTAGCTAAAAGACTTTTTTAGCTAAAGATTTTTCTTTAGGGAAGCAGTACACTAGAAGAATAGTCAATCAAGGGAGAATCAAATCGAATCTAAACATCAGAAAGAAATCAAAATTGTAGGAAATATATATTATCTCCCAATAATAATATTGAATGTACATTGTCTAAACTCTTCAATCAAAAGACATAGGTTAACTTATTGGATCAAAAAACTAGACCCAACATGATGCTGTATACCAGATACCCACCTCACAGGCAAAGACATCTATAGTCTGAAGGTGAAATGGGGGAAAATACCACTAATATGGATCTCATAAAAAGCAATAGTTACAGTCTCATATCATAATTTTGACTTCAAGTCAAAATTAAAAATGAAAGCCAAAAAAAGGACATTTTATACATCAACAAGATATAATAATCATAGATATTTATGCCCTAAACAATGGAGTATACAAACATCAAACCCTTCTCTATTAATAATTGAATAGATCACAATACATTAATACTGGGTGACTTTAATAAACCTCTCTCATCACTGGATTGATCATGAAAATAAAAACTAAGTAAAGATTCAATAGAACCCAAAACACTACAATCAATATTTTGGACCTAAAACACATTTTTAGAATATTTCATCCATCAATGACTGAATTCAGTTTTTTCCCAAGCAATAATAAGATAAAAAATAGAAACCCACTCTAATATCTGGAGATAAAATGATACTCTTGAATGGATAGCAGAAAAAATAAGGGGATAAATAAAAAAAGTACTTATAGTTAATGAGAAAAGGGATACAAAATCTCTGGTATGAAGGCAGTTCTAAGAAATAAGTCAGTAGCATTGAGCTTGTACTTTAAAAGAATGGAAAGATACCAAATAAATATCCTGACAGAACAGCTTAAGGCCCTAAAAAAAAGCAAAATCAACACAAAAATCATTAAAAGACAGGAAATAATTAAAATTAGAGCCAAAATAAGGACATTGAGATTAAAAAAAAATTCAAAAGATTGATGGAACAAAGAGTTGGTTTCTTTAAAGAATAAACAAAACTGATACACCCTTAACCAAACTAACTAAAAGAAAGGGAGAAAACCTCAAATTATCAAAATCTGAGATGAAAAAGGAGATATCACTATAGAAACCACTGAAGGGTCATCAGAAACTACTTTGAAAATTTATAATCCAAAAAAGCTAGAAAATCTTGAAGATATGGGCAAATTCCTAGAGACATATGACCTACACAAGTTGCACTAGGAGAATATAGAAAACTGAAACAGATCAATTTATGGAAATGAAATTGAAGCAGCTATCAAAAGCCTACCAACAAAGAAAACTTAGGGACTGGATGGATTTTCAGCTGAGTTCTACCAGACATTTAAAGAAGAACTAATATCAATTCTCTTCAAATTATTTAATGAAATAGAAAAGGAGGGAATGCCAAACTCATTCTACAAAGACAGTATCACCCTGATACCAAAACTAGACAAAGACTCATCAAGGAAAGAAAACTTCAGACCAATAAACTTGATGAACATAGATGCAAAAATTCTTAGTAAAATATTGGCAAACTGCATAGAAAAACACATCAAACCCTAACACAAAAAAACCCCAAAAAACCAAAAAAACAACAACAACAACAACAACAAAACAAATAACCCAATCAATAAATGGAACAAGGAACTAAACAGACATTTCTCAGAAGAGGATATACAATCAATCAACAAACATATAAAAAGTATGTTCAACATCTCTAGCAATTAGAGAAATGTAAATCAAAACTTCTCTAAGATTTCATCTCACTCTAGTCAGAATGACAGTTATCAAGAACACAAACAACCATAAGTGTTGACAAGGATGTGGGAAAAAAGGCACACTCATACATTGCTGGTGGAACTGCAAATTGGTGCAGCCAATCTGAAATCAGCATGGAGATTCCTTGGAAAACTTGGTTTGGAACCACAATATGACCTAGCTATCCCTTTCTCGGTTTATACCCAAAGGACTTAAAAACAGCATACTACAGGGACACAGCTATATCAATGTTTATAGCAGGACAATTCACAATAGCTAAACTGTGGAACCAACATAGACACCCTTCAGTAGATGAATGGATAGGGAAACTTTTATATATATACACACACCCACATACACACACACAATGGAACATTACTCAGCATTAAAAGAGAATAAAATCATGGCATTTGCAGGTTAATGGATGAAGTTGGAGAATATAATGCTAAGTGGAGGAAGCCAATTCCCCAAAACAAAAGGTCAAATGATTTCTTTGATATGAGGATGTTGACTCCTAATGACATGGAGGCAGAGCATGGGAAGAATGGAGGAACTAAAGTTAGATAGGGCAAAGAGGAGGGAGGGGAAAGGAGGGGCAAGAGCGTAGAAATGATGGTGAAATGAGTTAGACATCATTACCCTAAGTACATGTATGAAGACAAACGGTGTGAAAATACTTTGTGTACAGTGACTTGAGAAATTGTGCTCTATATGTGTAAAATTGTTCTCTATATGTGTAATATAAAATAAATTGCATTCTACCATAATGTATAGCAAATTAGAATAAATAAATAATTTAATAAAAAAAGAAAAAACAAAAAAAAATAACTTCTTTTGTGGAATGTAAAGCCTCCAGTCTCAGGATTTTTTTGTTTGTTTGTTTGTTTTTGTAGCAGGTATACCAGTTTATGGTAGGGAAAAATTCTCTATTGGTCAACTGTTGTTTTGAGGTTCATTCCCATTTACTTTTGTGAATAACAAATAAGGGGGAGAATAAAATTCATTAACTGTATGCACAAAATAAAGAATTCTCATGATGTACATTCTCCAGAAAATCTTTTTAAATTAACCAGGCCCAATCTCCAGTTAGCCAAAATGTCCTCTTATGTTTATTCTGATTCACATGGGTAATTATCAAACTCTGTATGACAATAAAATTAATTTAGGCAGCCACATTGAAAAATGGTATTTTGAAAGAATTTAGGATGCAAAATACCTGACATTTGTACTATCATTTCCTGTACCCTTGACAGACATTACCAACCATTGCTGGTACTCTCTCCTTCTGAGTACATTTTTGGCCACAAAATCTTTCTCAAAAATTCCAAATTTTCATTACAAACTAATGGAATAGTTTACACATGAGATGGGATTTTTGTGTCATTCCTTAATACAATTAAACTCACTGTAAAAATAACAACAAAAAAAGATAGTGCATAATGATCAAGTGGTATTCATCAAGGGGGATGCAAGGTTGGTTCAATATATGGAAATCAATAAATGTAAAATACCACATAAACAGAATTAAAGAATCACATGATTATCTCAATAGATGATTTTTTAGAATTTTTGTTTGTCTTTTCAAAGCACTGACTCTTAATTTAATTTGTCCTTTGTACAGTTTGTTTAGTCTCTATTTTAATCTGCTTTTATCTCTGGTTTTGTTTTTTCCTTCTGTTGATTTGGGTTGGCCGTATTGTTGTTTTCTAAAACATTGAGATTCATCATTAGGTTGTTAATTTGAAATCTATTTTTATATATAGGCACTTATTGTAAAATTTTGATTTTTAGTAGTGTTCTTGCTACACCCAAGATTTTGGAATGTTTCCATTTTCATTTAATAAATTTTTAAGTGTTCTCTTTGATTTCTTCAATAACCAATTGTTCACTCAATTGTGTATTATGCAGTCTACAAGTGTTTGTATAATTTCAGCCATTTCTCTTGCTATTTCATTTCTAGTTTCATTCTATTTTAATCAAATAAGATGTAAACAATCATTTTAATTTTCAAGTTTTATTAAGACTTACTTTGTGCCCATGGTCTATTGGGGAAAGTTCCATGTGCATATTCTGAAGCTATTAAATGAAATGTTGTGTACATTTCTGTTAATTTCATTTGATTTTTAGTTTGATTTATCTTTGATTCTTCTTTGTTGATTTTTTTGACAATTGTCTATTGATGAGAAAGGAGTATTAAACTTGCCAACTGTTTTTGTATTGGGTCATATCTCTCCTTTTATGCCTAATAGCATTGTTTGCATTGTTTTATAAAACTGGGTGTTCAAACATTTGGTACATATATTTATAAATGTTTATCTTCTTTATATATTGTTCCCTGAATCAATATGTAGCAACTATTTTTCTCTTTTAAATTATTTTGTCTTAAAGTCTGTTTGTTAGTATAAGTATGACTACTCCTACTTGCTTTCACATTCCATTTACTTGGAATATATTCACCCTTTCAATTTTAGTCAATTTATGGACTTGTCTTTAAATCCACCTTTGTGGATTAAAAGAATTTCTTGTATACAGCATATTATTGGGTCTTGCTTTATAATCCATTCTATGTCTCTTAATTTGACAGTTAATAGACTTGGTATTGAAAGTTAATAGACTTGGTATCTACTTGTCTCTGTTGTTTTGTTGATTTTCTTGTTTGTTTTGACTATTAAATGTATATTTTTTGCTCTTTCATTCTTCTTAGAAGTTTGATGATTTATTTTATTAGTAACATTATATTCCTTCATGTTTCTCATTTGCATATCTACTTTTATAGGGTATTTGTTATTTCATATCCCTTCATGATTCTGTTTATTTTTATTCTTCCTCTTGTACAAGATTCTCTTAAACATATTTTTAATGCTGTCCTAGTGGTCATGAATTCCCCTTAATTTAAGCTTATCTTGGAATGTCTGTTTCTTCTTTAATTCTGAAGGATAACATTGATGGATATAGTAATCTTGGTTGGTAGTTATTTCCTTAGAACTGAAAATACATTATCCCATGTCATCCTAGCCTTTAGATTTTTGGCTGAGAAATGTGCCTCACCTTCAGATTTATCATCCCAAATGATAAGATCAGGTGCAGCTATGATTGCGGTAGACTACTGGCATAGATACCATGAAAACGACTATTGTATTTTTACTTTCTGTAGATATTTTGGGAGTATCTTCTCAGAAAAGGAAATCAGCCACCACATAGCTTTTCATGCCTCAGGACAGGTCCACAGCTAGCTTATATTCCCCATTTTCACTAACTAGAATTATCCTGTAAGGAATGAGCAGATCTGAATGGTGGTAACATTGAGCTTAATCCCTCTCTGCTGAGCTGGGAATGTAGCTCAAAGGCTACCCAATGTGCATGAGGCCCTGGGATTAAACCCTGGCACAAGGAAAAAAAAAGTGAAAAAAGATTAAAAATAAAATAACAAAGAATAAAGAGAGTGAACGATAAAAGAAAAAGAAACAAGATAAGAATTTGAAAGGATAAAAATTAAATCAAATTTAAGAAATAAAAGTAAAAAATAAAAATTATAACCTAAAAAATTTAACAAAGAAAAAATAATTATGAAAGGACAGATGAAGAAAAATCAAATTAAAAATTCTCTTAACCAAGGTGCTGGGAAAAACAAATGAGGGCAGCTGATGTGTCTCTGCTGATCTAATCTTTCCTCGGGTTTTCTAATGTTGGAATCTACCAGGTATGGTGGGACAGGGATTGTAGGTCATAACTATAGCTTGTTGAAATCCCTCTCTGTTCTCAACAAACCAGTTGGGTGAGGTTCTGACTTCTCTAGGCACTTTTCATCCACTAGTTTAAGGCAAAATATTAACCACATCAGAGGTATATTTCTCCAGTGGTATTTAGTCTGCACACCTGGGGAAATTACAAATTCTGGGATCACGGTGGGTGAGATCTTCTTGATGGATGAATCTTACACAATCCATCTTACATTGGGTCTGCAGATTTTATATTTATGCACACAGGGACGTGGCAAATGCCAAAGCATCTGGAGCTGCAGAAAGAACAAGTGATGTGTTGGAGTGACATAATCAAGCTGTCTGTTGCCCAGAGATCTGACCCTGGTGTGGAACCACATGAGACTGGTGTCACTTGCAGTGACAGAGGACAATTCCTAGAACCACTGATTTCAGAAGGCAGCACCCTCACCTTTCCACTCCCTTTCACTATTCACATTCCTTGGCAGAAAATTCTTAGAAGGTTTGTATCAGAGACACCCCACCACTCATACACAAAGCCAAGAGTTTCTCCTATGTCTGCTTCCTGCATAGTCAATGAGCAGGGTCCTATGGGGACCCTGAAATATGATTATGCAGATGTTTTGATTCATAAAAATGTATAGTCTCAGAAAAGAGAGCTTGCTGAAAGATACATTGAAATCAAACTTTAAATCTAACTTGTTATGCAGACTCTAGGTCTCTTACTTATGTAAGTGGTTTGTGTGCAGTGTACAGATTTCTGCATCATGGTAATATTCTTGTCTTTCGCTTTTGACTCCTCAGAAAAGGGAGTCTCTTTCCCCTGACTGAGGTGCTGAGCAACAGGTACTGAGTATTCTGTTTCTTGCTTTGTTATTTTCCCCTGGTCTCTGGCTTTCACCAGATTTTGTTTTCTTTGCTAACAATTTCCAGTGGTTACCCATGGCTACTCATCTCCTAAATCAGGTATATACCTGCTGCTTTGTCTCTATCCCATGAAATAGCAGACTACTTCTGGGTGCCTCTATTCTATCAACTTCTCCTCTCCTCTGGGGAAGATCTTAAAGAAATTTTGGCTGTGAAGATACTGGGATTGCCTTTGATGTCTCTCAGCACATTTCCCAGCACAAAGCTTATAAGTCAGAAGAAGTGGCATGAGATTTTACAGTACTTCAAGAATATAAAATCCAAAACCATTTTTGGAGGTAATATGATGGGAGAGACTAAAAAAATGATATTAAAAGTAACCCTTATTGGTTGCTCTTGGTGATTGATATGGACATAAACTATTATTCTGAATAGTAGTAAATGGAGGGAAAGTATGAAATATTTATCATGTAATCCTATAAAATAGTATTTGAGTGTATTTAAACTATAGATATTGTAAAGTATTTAGCAAAAGAATGCCAGCTAATCAATGAAGAAAAATTATAGAACTCCACCTTTTTTTGGGAGAGGGTACTGGGGATTGAACTCAGGAGCATTTGATCACTGAGCCACATCCCCAGCCCTTTTTTATATTTTCTTTAGAGACAGGGTCTCATTGAATTGTTATGTGCATTGCTTTTTGTTTGTTTTGTTTGTTTGTTTGTTTTTAGTTGCAGATGGACACAATACCTTTATTTAGTATTTTTTTTAATGTAGTGCTGGGGAACAAACCCAGTGCCTCATGCATGCTAGGCAAGTGTTCTACCACTGAGACACAACCCAAGCCCCAGTGCCTTGCTTTGTGCTAAGGCTGGCTTTTAATTTGCCATCCTCCTGCCTCAGCTCCCAAGCCACTAGGATTACAGGAATGTGCCACTACATGCGTCTAGAATGCTACCATTTTATAATGTGGAATAAAACCATGTGTTTAGACACGATCATCAATGGCTGAGAAAAATTTTTATGAAAATCTGATGGGGAACTTTACACTAAAACACATTTAATAATCATAATATAAAATAAAAAGAAACAACAAATACTTATGGGCCTTTGAATATGATACAAAAATATTCAATAACTTTTGTAAAATACCCTTCAAATAAATAGCCAATTAAATAAACAATTAGCTTCTACATCTAACTTTCATTGAAATAAATTACAGAGGTAAGAGAAAAGTATTCACATCACAGAAATGTAGTGAACAAAATCTAGAATATGGCAAATTCTGCAGGAAAATGAGTGGAATATTTTCTTATACTCCAAGCTGGCCAGAAGTTGAATGCTTATTTAATGACTTTTAGAGTTTGCGACTAAATTATTCATCAAGAAATAAAGGAACTAAGGATATAAGTTTTAACACTCTATATGCTGCTTAACATTTCATATTTTTTAATAATACTAGTAATTTATAATTTTATGTGAGTTGCCTTTCTTTTTCTTCTAGATTATAAACTTCATAAGGATAGAACCATTTTATCTCCTTAACATCTATATCTCAATAGCTAAAGTCCATGTGAACAAGATACTTTATTAAATTTTATCATCTTAAACAAAATAAACAAATCAAGGACGATCCAAAGGACTAGAAGAGCCTTGGAAATTGATTGACCAGACAAGCAGGAGCCCTTTGTCTATACCCCAAATTTCTCTTTCATGTGTATTTTGTATCCCCTTACAACCTTGAGAATGTGGTAATTTAGCTAAAACCACATGCTTAAATATGATATGAGCAAATCTTGATAAAACCTTTTTCTACTTTAATATGATTGAAGCAAAAAGCCTATATTCTCCAGTACTTTTATATTTTATTATCAAAAACATTCTCTTCTAGTATGCAAATAAGTTGCTCTAGTTATACTTGCTTCTTCATTAGTACTAGAATTTGCCAAATTATGTTACATTATACATTTGAAAATGCTCTTTTGCTTAGGATTTTCTAATTAGGTAAATTATTACTTAAAGTTTAGGAGTTAATGCATATACCACTTCTGTTGTGAAGCTGCCATTACCAAAGCACAACAATGTGGTCTAATCTCACCCTTCTCTCTTCTTAATAGAACATCATTGTTTCTTTGTATCATAAGTTATTTAAATATTAGCTTTAATGAAAACACTATACATTATTCATTACTTATACCCATTTCTACTCAGGGCAACATTACAAACTTAATAAAGGATCAATCATGAAAGAAAGGGCATCAGTAAGTTATTAACACCTAACTTCATAAGAACAACATTGCTAATAAAATTGGTCTTGCTTTCTTCAGAGTATTTAATGTCTCTAATAATTTGGGGAGAGATGATGAAAAAAAGTGAAAGTGAGATTTCTGTAGACCAAAAAATGAAGATTTTTGTAACAACGGAAAAATTATGATAAAGATGCACATGTGAAAATTGAAAAAAAGATTAGGGGTTATGTAAATACCAACTGTGATACATTGTAATAATAACAAAAAATTTTTACTCATGTTGAAGACTCTCAGTCTAATTATGAAAATAATTTTAGGAATTTTGAAAAGCTTTTCACTCTTTTCTGTTGAGCATTGAGATTTAGAGAAAGTGGAAAATTATATTTGATAAAACATTTTACCAGACTAGGTCTAAATAAGAGAAAGTAACCATACAGTAATTAGAGCAAAGAAAGTTTAAAGAATTATTAAAACTATAACAGTATATTAGAGGCAAGAGTAATTAGCTAGCAAGAAATAACAAGACCACTGAAGAGTACAGCAGTAGCAGATATGTACTAGAAGATAATATAGGTGCTAGTTTGCTAGGGCTACCATAAAAAAGTACCACAGGCCAAGTGACTTTTTATTTCCTCACAGTTCTGGAGAATAGAAGTCCAATGTCAGGACAGGTTTAGTTTCTCCTGAAGTCTTTCTCCTTGGCTAGTAGACTTTCTTTTCTTTTCGATATATAAGCTTTCTATTCTGGAGAATTTCAAATATACGTATTTTTGAAATCTCCATAGTCCTATCACCTAACTTTAGTAATTATCAACTGTGGCAGATTTTATTTTATTTATTGCCTCTACTTTCTCTTCCAAGATTATATAACTTTCTAACTATGATCCTCACTTGGCCTTTCCTGTTGTTTTTTTTTTTTTTTTTTTTTTGCCTATTCTCTGTGTCTCTTTGTGTGTCCAAATCTCCTCTTATAAGACACTAGTCAGATTGGATTAGGGGCCACCTTAATGACCTATTTTCAATTTAATCACTTTATCTTTAAAGACTCTTTCTGCCAATACAGTCACATCCAGAGGTACCAGGATTACTAATTCAATGTTTGAATTTTGGAGGGACATTATTGAGTCCATAACTATGATGCAGTGCATCATAATGCATCATAACATAACATAACATTAACATAGCAAACGTAACAAAACACTATGCACTAATCTTAGAGATGAGATAGAACACTCCAGTAAGTTATACTTCTTCCTCTAGGCTGAAAATTCAGACACTGATGGAGAAAACCCCACTTGGACTCTCTGGGTGACAGGTAAATTTTCTGTGATGCCTTGCTGGAGGAATTTGTTAGAAGTTGACTTTGAAACTCCTGAAAACCTGCCCTCTGGTCTGCAGAGGTAATTTAATATAAAAATCTCTTTCATCAGAGGTAATGTAATATAAAAATCTTCAGGTGAATCCCCTGATGGAGAAATCCATTGGCTTCTGGATGCTTCTGGCAGCTTGGCACCACAACCAAGTGAGCACTCTGAAACCAGTAGGCAATACTTTTTTTCTCTATGGACCCTTCAGCAGAGCTGAGTGCCAACTGGCAAAGGAAAAATATGTAAGTGACTTGTGTCCATTTTCATAGAATAGTTAAAAATGACAAATTCAGTGTTAAGAGGCTACAGAATGTGGCCTAAATAAGTTTAGAAAATAATGAGAGTGGTGATAAGTGCATCATGTTGTGAAACATGACAAAGGAGTAATGAGAAAACCTAGGAGAAGGGAATTAGATTTATAAGTAGAATTTACTTGTTTCCATACCTTCTAGAATAAAATGAGCAGTTCTTTACTCTAATATTGCCTGAATAAAAGTACCCATTAAAACTATTGGAGAAACATCTCTTTACTAGAAATGGTTTATTTATAAACATGTAATTGCACTCTGGATCAGATATGTACCGTTTTAATAATAGGATACTCCCTTATTAAGCATTCAAATGAAATCTGAGGCACTGAAATCAAACTCATTGGCAATTATTGGGTTTATTCCAGTAGACAAAGATTAAATGAAAGGAACTGTAGAAAAGCTAATTGTGAAGAGCAGTCTGTGCCCTGCCCTATTCCATTTTATCAGCAGCAGTGGCCCAGCAAGTGGCTTCAAGTTGGATCTCAAGGGATTAGTTACATGCAGGAGAAAAATTTTCTTAAGAGGCAGTTGTTAAGTCAAAGCTATTCCAAAGAATGAGACAATGAAAACAGTATGTGGATGCTCTATCACTAGATCCAGAGCTTACGCTTATGCAATGTTGCAG
Source organism: Marmota flaviventris (assembly GCF_047511675.1). Lineage (NCBI taxonomy): Eukaryota > Metazoa > Chordata > Mammalia > Rodentia > Sciuridae > Marmota > Marmota flaviventris. Next base: position 55,866,863 of record NC_092512.1, on the reverse strand, counting down.
GTCCATCCATATCCCTATATGTTCAAAGAAATCATTGTCTCAGTTCATCTTTGATTTCCTGGTTTTATAACTTTCACACATTTAGATTTGTGTCTTTAGCAGAAAAAATAAGTATTTCTGAGTTGTGGAATTTGGATGTTGCAGATCGAAAATGTTTAATTCTAAATTTCTTTTCAGTAACTGAATTTCAACTGAACTTAATGGAATATGTATATTTTCTTTACTATTGTTGTTGTTATTATTTGCCTCCCCCAAATGGTGAGGTACTGGAACACTTAGGGACACTATAAGCCTATAGTGTAAAAACTCTACTGGATCAGATCCATACTGTTAGATGGGTAGACACACAAACATGAAAAAATCAAGAGAAAAATTACCCCAAACAAACCGAAAACAGAATCCATCAACACCACGGTGAAAGAAATGTCAGAGAAGTAGTTTAGAATGTGCATAGTTAAACTAAATTGTGAGGTAAAGGACAATGTAAGGAGTGAAATCAGAGAGAAAATACAGGATGTTAAAGATCACTTCAATAATGAAATAGAGATTTTGAAAAAAAAAATCAAGCAGAAATTCTTGAAATTAAAGAATCAATAAACCAAATTAAAAATTTAATGGAAAGCATCACCAGCAGACAAGAGCACTTAGAAGATAGAATTTTTAGGAATGAAGACAAAATATATGATCTGAAAGAAATAAAGTTGAGCATGGAGAAAAGATGTTAAGAGACCATGAACAGAACTTCCAATAACTATGGGTTACACTGAAGAGGCCAAATTTATAATTTATTGGAATAGAGGAAGGCACAGAGATACAAATCAAAGGAATACTCAATCTTTTCAATGAAATAATATTATAAAATTTCTCAACCCTAAAGAATAAAATGGAAACTCAGATACAGGAGACTTATGGGACCCCCAAGTACAAAAAGTTACACAGATCTACACCAAGGCACATCATTATGAAAATGCCTAATATAAAGGATAAGGATAGAATTTTAAAGGCTGCCAAGGAAAAATGGCAGGTCACTTTTAGAGGAAGATCAATCCAGATGTCAGTCGATTTCTGAACTCAGACCCTCAAAACTAGGAAGACTTGGAACAATATATACCAAATTCTGAAAGACATGAATGATAGCCAAGAATACTATACCCAGTAAAATTAAGCTTTTGAATTAACAATGAAATAGAAACCTTCCATGATAAAAGTTAAAAGAATTCATAACTAGAAAGCTTGCACTACTAAACATATTCAATAAAATATTTTATGAAGTAGAAACAAAAATTAAAAGTGAAAACCAGCAAAGGGAGGAACTGCGCTAGAAGAATAATCAATCAAAAAAGAAACTAATTTGAATTAAAATCCAGAAATAAACCAAAATTTCATTGAATAGAAATCATTTCTCAATAAGTAAATGGCCTAACTCATCAATCGAAAGATACAGATTGGCATATTAGATTAAAAATCAAGACCCAACAATACATTGTCTTCAAGAGACTCACCTCATAGTCAAAGACTGCCACAGACTGGAGATAAAAGAATGGGAAAAAATCATATCATTCACATGGATCTCATAAGTAAGCAGGGGTTTCTATCTTCATATTAGATAAAGTGGATTTCAAGGCAAAGTTAATCAGAAGGGACAAAGAAGGACATTTCATACTGCTCAAGGAAATTGTAAATTAACAAGACATAACAATCATAAATATTTATGCCAGAAATAATGAAACATCTATGTGAATCAAACAAACCCTTCTCAATTTCAATAATCAAATAGACCACACACAATAAAACCGGGTGAATTTAACACACCTCTCTCACCACTGGATAGATACTGCAATCAAAAACTAAATAAAGAAGGTAGAGAACTAAAAAATAATAATTGAGACTTAACAGACATATATAAAATATTTTATCCATCAATGACTGAATACTCCTTTTTCTCAAGAGCACACATTTCATTCTCTAAAATAGACCATATTCTAGGCCACAAAGAAACACAGCAGATACCAAAAATTAGAGATAATAACTTGCATCTTATCAGGTCATAATGGAATGAAATTAGAAATCAATAATAAAATAAAAAAATAGAAGCTACTTTAATAGTGTATTATACTAAATAATGCACTATTGACCAATGGATAGAAGAAGAAATTAGGGATGAAACAAAAACATACTTAGATGTTAATTAGAATAGCAATCCAACATATCAAAATCTTTGAGACTGTATGAAGGCCATTCTAAGAGAAAAGTTCATTGCACTGAAATCATTCATTAAAAGGATAGAAAGTCACCAAGAAAATAACCTTACCTTACATCTCAAGGCCCTAGAAAAAGAACAAATCAACACTAAAAACAGTAGGAGACCGGAAATAATTAAAATCAGAGATGAAATCAATGAAATTTTTAAAAATACAAAAAAATCAACAAAACAAAAAGTTGGTACTTTAGGAAAAATAAAATAAAATTTATAAACCTTAGATAAACAAAAAAAGATAAAGAGAGAAAAATGTCAAATTACTAAAATGTATAATGAAAAAGGAAATATCTGGGCTAGGGTTGTGGCTCAGTAGTAGAGCACTTGCTTAGCATGTGGAAGGCCCTGGGTTTGAGTCTCAGCACCACATTATAAATAAAATAAAGGTCCATTTACAAGTAAAATAAATATGTATTAAATAAAAAAAGAAGTGTCATAATGGACACTACTGAATAAAGAAGATAATCAGAATCTATTTTGAAAAATTTTGCTCCCATAAAATAGAAAATGTTAAAGACATCAACAATTTTTTAGAGACATGACATACCTAAATTGAATCAGGAAGACATAGAAAATTTAAACAGTTCAATTTCAAGCAAGCAATAAAATCGAAGATATATCAAAAGCCTACCAACAAAGAAAAGTTTAGGCCAAGATGGAGATCTACCAAACCTTCAAAGAAGAACTAAGATCAGTCCTCCTCAAATTATTTCATAAAATAAGAAAGAATGAAACCCTTCCAAACTCATTTTACGAAGCTAGCATCACCCTGATATTAAAACCAAACAAATGGCTGGGCACTTTGGCGCATGCCTGTAATTCTAGTGGCTGGGGAGCTGAGACAGGAAGATTGTGAATTCAAAGACAGCCTAAGCAAAAGAGACATTCTAGGCAACTCAGAGACACCCTCTCTCCAAATAAAATACAAAATAGGGCTGAGGATGTGGCTCAGTATTGGAGTGCCCCTGAGTTCAATCCCCAGTACCCGAAAAGCAAAACAACTACAACAACAAAAACCAGACAAAGACATATCCTGGAAAGAAAACTGCAGACGGATATCCCTAATGAATATAGATGCAAAATTTCTCACAAATTGCATTCAAAAACATACTTAAAAGATAGTAAACCATGAATGAGTGGGGCTCATTCCAGGGATGCAAGGATGATTCAATATACATAAATCAATAAACACAATTCAACACAAAAGTAGACTTAAGGACAAGAATCTCATTATTGTCTCAATAGATGCAGAAGAAGCATTTGACAAAATATAGCACCCATACATGTTCAAAACACTAGAAAAACTAGGGACAGTGGAAACATACTTCAACATTGTAAAGGATACCTATTTTTAATTTAAAACAACATCATTCTAAATGAAGAAAAATTGAAAGCATTCCCTCTAAAAACCGAAAAAAGACAAAGATGCCCTCTTTCACCACTTCTATTTAACATAGTCCTTGAAACTCTAGTGGAAGCACTTAGGAAAAGAAATTAAAGGGAAAAAATAGGAAAAGAAAAACTTCAACTATCCCTATTTGCCAACAACATGATTCTTCACCATAAATGAATTCAGCAAAGTATCAGGATATTAAATTAACACTCACAAATTAATTTCATTCCTATACATCATAGATAAACCAATGAAAGTGAAATCAGGAAAACTATCCCATTTGTAATAGCCTTGAAAAAAAGTATGTGGGAATCAGTCTGACAAAAGACATAAAAGACCTCTACAATGAAAACTACACAACACAAAAAGAAATTGAAGAAGGCCTTAGCAGATTGAAAAATCTAGCATGTTACTGGATAGGAAAAAGTAATATTATCAAAATGGCCATACTACCAAAAGCACTTTACAGATTTAATACAATTCCTATTAAAATTCCAAGTGATGTTTTTCATAGAAATAGATAAAGCAGTCATGAAATTCATTTGGAAATAAGAAACCTAAAATAGCCAAAACAATCCTTTGCAAATAAATCCCAGACTTTAAATTATACTACAGAGCTATACAAACAAAAATGGGATGGTATTGGCACCAAAACAAACTGAAAACCATTGGTACAGAATAGAAGACACAGAGAAAAACGCACATAAATACAGTTACCTCATACTAGACAAAGGCACCCCAAACACATATTGGTGAAAAGACAGCCTCTTCCATAAATGGTCCTGGAAATTCTGGAAATCCGTATGTAGCAAAATAAAATTAAGAATCAGTAAATGTGTTGATATAAAACTAAAAAGCTTAAGAAATTATCAAGAAGTGGAGAGAGAGCCTACAGAAGAATGGGAGGAAATCTTTACCACACGTACCTCAGATAGAGCATTAATCTCCAGGATGTATAAAATCTCAAAACAACAACAACAAAAACTTAACACACACACACACACACACACACACACACACACACACACACACCAAATAACCCAGCCAATAAATGGGCAAAAACTGAACAGACACTTCACAGAAGAAATATACATGGTCAATAAATACATTAAAAAATGTTCAACATCCTTAGCAATTAAAGAACTGCAAATTAAAACTACACTGAGATTTCACCTCACTCCAGTAAGAATGGTAGTTATCAAGAATACAAGGAACAGTAAATGTTGGTGAGGATGTGGTGAAAAAGTTACACTCATACATTGCTGGTGGGACTGTAAATTGGTACAACATTGCTGGAAAGCAGTATGGAAATTCCTCATAAAACTAGGAATGGAACCAACATTTGGCTCAGTTATCTCACTCACTGGTATATATCCAAAGGATTTAAAATCAGTGTACATCAGCCACATCAGTGGTTATAGCAGTTCAATTCACAATAACCAAACTATGTAAACAATCTAGGTGCCCTTCGACAGATGAATGAATAAGGAAAATGTGGTACTATACACAATGGGACATTACTCAGCCATAAAGAAGAATGGAATCTGGAGACTATCATGCTAAATGAAAACAGCCAATCCCCAAATCCCAAAGTTTGAATGTTATCTCTGATATTTGGATACTAACACACAACATGGTGTGGGGATAGAAGTTTAGTGAATTTGACAAAGGGGAATGAAGGGAAGGGAGTAGGGATAGGAGTAGGAAAGATCACAGAGTGAATCAGACATAAGTTTCCTATTTTCTTGGTTGCTCAAAACGTTACAATGATCTTGACATATCATATTTCATACATTTGATTCAAGTGGGGTATGAATTCTTATTTTTACCACATGTACAGATTGCAGGATCACATTGGTTATACTTTCACGTTTATACATACTGCCATACTAGTGTCTGTTGTATTCTGCTGCCTTTCCTATACACCACCAGTGAAATTCCATATCATGTACAACCACAAGAATGTGAACCTAATTAGCATATATTCTACTCACTGTATTTACAATATGTCAAAATACACTCTACTGTATATCTTAAAAGGAGAAATAAAAGAAAAAGAAGTAAGTATACAGAGTGTACCCCAAACTTGGAGCAACATGTAATTCACATTTATATGTAGGTTGTAGCTTCATTAAAATAGCTTGCCTAACTGATGAAGTGTCTGATTTTGAACATACTCTTCTATGACATCATCAATAATATATTAAAAATATAAAAGCAAAGACCTCTATTTTAAAACATGACTTAAGAGATGCCAGAAGATGGTATTGATCATGCATCTATGATTTCTATTCTTTCCACTCCTAAAAAAACAGAAACAAAGATTTATTAAATTTTCTCTTATGGTTGACAGAGAAGCAGGGCTCAGAGGTATTTCTTTCCTATAATAGATTAATTTATGCCTTATAATATCTGTATGAATATAACAAACCTTTTATAGAATTATTTTCCTTCTTTATCTGCAACCATTCATTAGCCCATGAGCAAATGTTTCACTGCTATCTAATTCCAAGATATAAAAAAATCTAAAAAAAACAACAACCAAACATCTTCTATGTCAACATGTTTCTCCTACTCTGTTTTTCACAAAGCAAAAATGAATAGGTTGTGAAACTTTGAATTCTCTTCTGAATACACATTCAGCCACAAAATGCCAATAAATTTTCCCAATGACTGAAATTGTTGGGCATCCTAGAATTATTTTCCCTTCTCTAATTTTTCAACATTATTTCATCTTATTCCCTACCCCTGCACTATCTCTCCACCCATATACACCCACTTCTCCCGTACACAAATCTCTTACTATTAAAATATTACCATTCCTGATAAAATGTTAAAATCATTCTTAGACCAGTTCAAATTTTATTTTCCCCTTGTACTCTCCCTTAAATATCTTTTGCATTTAAATGTCTTGCTTCTCATTTAGGTCATAAATGAACAAGAAACAAAAATCTTATGCTTTCTTCAAAGACATTCCTGTCTCAAAAAATTGACTTAAGTTTACTGAGTCCTTTTTGGAACCAGACTTTCTTTATTGTATAGATAGCTAGGTGAAATGCAGGTATTTTTTTGGGGGGTGGGCAGGAAGTCTAATGATTGAACTCAGGAGCAATCCACCACTGAGTCACATCTTCAGCCCTATTTTGTATTTTCCTTAGAGACAGGGTCTCACCGAGTTGGGGAGCAGCTCGCCTTGAACTCAAGATTCTCCTGCCTCAGCTTCTAGAGCTGCTGGGATTACAAACATGGACCACCACACTGGCTGAAATGTAGGTTTTAGGTATAATGCTAAATAAGACAAAGAAAATATATTGGAAGTAACTGAACTCAATCAAATATACTTTTAAAAGCTTGTTAAGGACATATTTTTTTTAAAAAAATCAGCTTAGATATTCAAAATGTAACAATGGCAAAAATGTAATGAACTCTTTTTTCAGGCATTGAAGCTATGATTATCAGTTTTATTTGCTTTGGATGAATTTTTGTAAACATAGGACCATGCTATTTTTAACCCTAAAATATAGTTATTGACTGCTTTTAATATTTAGCAGGTTATTATTAAAAGAGTTTGCTGTTAGAGTGGAAAGAAGAGGAACAGAATTAAACTGCTGTATAACATCTATACCAGGAAATGGAGGACAAAAATAGTCGATTTCAAGCCAGAAGTAAAAGCTCTGTTATAACTTCTCAGAATGAACAAGATGTACTTTCAAATGAGGTGAATACTACTTCAACTTCCTGACATTCTCTGAGTCATGATTTATTACTTTAAGGCTTTTTGTGAAATTTCTGAGCTGATTTCACAGAAGTAGACTTTTTATCTTTTCATTTTGTGACCTTGCAGATCTCTTATAAAAAGGACATAATTCAAAAGTAAAAAAAAAAAACAAAAACTAGAAGAAACTGGTAATGAAAATGGGATGTGTGTGTCTACAAATCCAAGTCTGTAGATTTAAGTAATTTTTCTTTGTGTCACTTCTATTTTCAATATAAGTAGCTCAATTATTTCTGTTAATTAGGTTTTCTGATCAGAAACTAATATGATAAAAAAGCAGAATTTACTGGATGTCAAAATATATATAAGAAAGTTTTTAATATCAAAATACGTATAAGAACTTGTTTGTTGATAAATACTATCTTCTTATTTACATGTCCCATATAAAAATAGTTAAACATGATATTTTTAATATAACATAAAAAAGTCCATGCTTGTATAGTTGTGCTTTTTTATGTTGGTGGTGTTGTTTTTCTCAAACTTTGTTAAAACAAATGCATTTCATAAATGTATATCCTTAAGAGCTACCTGCCTAGGGATTGTATCTGCGGTATGTATGGATTTGAGCATCCCTTTAGCTTTTTGAATGAGGGGGATCACTCTGGGACTTGCATTTTGAATGTATCAAATGATGGCAGAAATGTCTGTGAAGTGGAGGGTGGGATTATCCCTGCCACCATATTATCTTGATAAAATTGGACCCTAGTATATAACTCAGTCATCCCATAAACCAGTTTGCTATTATTAGGATCAAACAGGTGAGCTTCTATTTTGTGTGTTTATTCACACAATTATTAAAGAAGTATTTTAAAAAGTAATTTTAGAATATTGTCAAAAGAAAGATATGCAAAATTATTTGGAAGATTTAAAGAAAGTCAAAACCACATTTTATTACCAGTAACAGTCTTTAACTGATTCTGAATCAATCTAGTCCTCTGGGCAAATTTATTATCCAAGGTTCATTTGACAATATCTGGAGAAAATTTTGGTTGTCATGGTTGGGTATGGGAGAGTAACTTTTTATTGATATTTTGTGAATGAAAGTAAAGGATTCTGCTAAATATTGCACATGTTACAGGATAGTTGACCACAACAAGAAAAGTATGTAACCTGAAATGTCGTAGCCTACAGTTGAGAAACCTTAATCTACAGAATGAGGAATGCCTTTCAAACAGGGAATTATCCAAGTTCAAGAAAAAATGCCATTTTTTTTAATCTATGTTCACATTATCAGCACAATTAAAATATATTTTCATCACCTGTTGATGAGAGTCCTACACATATGACCTTTGGAAACAGAAGAATAATGATTACAGTTACGGATTCCCTTTGTATCTTAGTGGTTGTGAATTAATATGGAAGTTTTGGATGGAAGTAACAGAATTCTGATTCAAATTGTATTAAACAATAAGGAAAATTAGTACCTTACGTGGAGGAATTGCAGTGGTAGTTTGAAACCAGAATTAGTTGATTTAGTTTCCACAAGAACCACTTTGTTCCACATTCTCTATGGTTTGCCATCTACAATGAGAAAGCATTTTAAAACCTGTTCCCTTTTCAATCATGACATTCATGCTCTTTCTTTTGGCCTGAAAGCTAAAAGTTGTATGCATTTATCATAAGCAACATGATGTGTTAAGTGGAATGATTATATTGCATTACCTAATATATTTATTGATTTTGTTCTAAAAAGCATTTTAAACCTCTTTGCATTTTCAAGAATACAACATGTTGTCATTAACTGTAGTCACCATGCAAAAATAAATAAATAAAAGATCTCATGAACTTATTCCCCTTACCCAACTGTAATTACATATTCCCTGAGCAACTTCTCTCCACCCCAGCTCCTAGTAGCCAGTGTTACACACTCAATTTCTATGAGGTCAACTTCTTTAGATGAATTAGATAATTTTTTTCTTAATTTTTAATTGTTTTCATTAGTACATTATATCTATACATAATAATGACACTCATTGTGACATATTCATAGATGACGTAACATAATATGCTCCATTTTATCTCCACTAATCCCCTTTTCCTTTCCTCTTTCTTCCTCCTTATCCCCTTCTTATACTCTACAGGTCTCCCTTCTATTAATTTTTTAATTTGTACATTATAATTACAAATAAAAATGTGATTCATTGTGATATCTTCATTCATGCACATTACATAATTTGAACAATTTAATTCCCCAGAACCTCCTCTGACAGTCCCCTCCTATCTCCCCCTTCTCTGCTGTACTATACCACCTTGTTTCCTGAGATTACCCCCATTGTTTTTTTTTTTTTTAATTCTCTTTTCTCTCTAACTTTTGCATATGAGAGAAAACATCCAACCCTTGACTTTCTGACATAGGCTTATTTCACTTAGCTTGGTGTTCATCCATTTGCCAGAAAATACAATAATTTAATTCTTCTTTATGACTGAGTAAAACACCATTGTGTTTATGTACTATGTTTTATTTACCCATTAATCTATTGATGGACACCTAAGCTAGCCTGGCTTATTTCACTTACCATAATATCCCCCAGGTTCATCTATGTTGTCACAAATGACAAAAATTTCCTTCATTGTATTACTGTACAAAACTCTAGTGATATACATAATATATGTATTAAAGGAAGAGAAATGCTTGGTGAACCAAAACCAATTCCATAGTCAAGCTTTGTATAGCCTAACCCCCAAATCCAACTGTCCTTATTTTTTGTATAAACCAATTTAGTTATAGTTTTGTCATTTGTTATGAGTTATTATTCTTTAATATATAATTACCTTGAATAACCATTCTGGTTGTTGGAACAGTGGTAAAATATTTTTACCACAGTATTTTTATTCAGTTTGTTATTATTACTTGTAGATCCATACTTGGAATATAATTATTATGTTAGCTTTTAATAAATAATGTGATTACAAAAATGAGTTTATGATGTCCATTATTTTCTCATTCCTATGAAAATATTTATAGAAGAATTTGTCTATTTGTCTTCACAGCACTCACTGAAATGTTAACAGGTATTTTATGTTTTTCCTAGTATGTATTTTAAATTATTGATCTTAATACTTTCACTGATCTAATCAAACATTTGTCTTATATGTTTCTTTTTTTTCTCAGAATATATAATTGTTGGAGTGTTTCCAGTTATTCTGTAAAGGACATGTGAATCAGATGATTGGATGTTCTGGGACACAGTAATTGCCTGTCCTGATTTCACTTGAAAGTTGTACAAAGTCTAGTTCTGAGAAATACCTTTTATAAAGGTAAAGATTAAATTGATTTTCTATATATTTTAAGATGCTATTATTCATTTGCTGTCCATTTGTAACAGTTTGGTATGTATTTTTGTGTGGTTGTCATAGTGTTGACTCACCAATTCTGCTTTATGGAGTAGAAGAGCAGATTTTAAATGATTTATTCACCTAAAGGTCAGAATTCTTGGTATCCTTTTTGTTCCTGGACAAATTTCTAATGCAAAGATAATTTTACATTGAGCAGAGACCTTCTTTCTGTCACACTCAACCTCTCTTAAACCTTACTTTCCATATACTGTAAAAGAGTAGTTCTGAGCCAGAGAGTTTCAGAAGAGCTTTCTTTGCTCTGTGCCTCATTGCTACTCAAATATATGCTAAATGAAAACATAAAAATGAGCCTGGTTCTGAAACTTTGAAGTGATTTGATTGTGATTGTGTATTGGGATATTAAAATAAAAAGCATGAACATTATAATTACCAGGATTCTTGGTTCCAGACCTTCTATTATAAATAAATACCATACTATAGTTTTAGTTTACTTTTTTCCCTTTACTGACTGTTCTTTTTGTTAAACTTTGTAACAGCTTTTAAAATGTTCAAAAATCTGTAAACATGCCCCTTGTTATTTAAGTCACAGGTTGACAAATTGTGTCCCTCAGGGAAAATATGGCTCCTTGCCTGTTTTGGAAATAGAGTTTTATTGGAATGGAGTCATGCCATTTGTTGATGGTTCTTACCTCACTACAATAGCAGAATTGAGTAGTTGCAAAATAAACTGTATGGCTTATAAAACATAAAATATTTACTATTTGCTCCTATTCAGAGAAAAAAACTGGTCAAAATATACTCCAGAACTACTGTCTCATTTCTGCAGGTGGCATGGTGTTTTTATTTTTTCAGAAGCCATTTTGTTTTGTAACTTAAACACTGATTCCTTAATATACATGTTTGCATTAAAGAATTTATCAGAGAATTACTATCAGTAAGAAATCAGAAACAAAATAAATACAATAGTGCTCCATTTTATTTATGTTTTAAATTCTTCAAGGTCAATAAAATTATATGTAAGATTGATTAATGCAGCTTAATCAGTTAATTAATATGGAAAATAAGTTTCTTAAAAATTAAAAGAAGTCTGTTAATTTATTCACAGTGTTCTGAAAGATAAATTATATTTTACTCTAAGTTTTCCATGTTTATTTAAAACTCTAAAGTATTTATTGACAATAAAAAAGGCAGAAGATTTTCAGAAGTAGCATCAATGTTTTCTAAGTATTATATTCATTATTTTCCAACTAGATTTTATATTGTCATAAGATGCATTTTTGAAATTTTAATGATGATTAATGAGAAAATGTTATTGGTTTTGCATATAAGAGTTTACAAATGCAAATAATATTTATGGAAAGGCCAAGCTGAATAATAAATAGTTGTCTATACAGATTTTTATTAATTGAGACATTTTTTGTTAAAGTCCATGACTAGATTTAAATTAATGTTTATTAAAAGTTTAATCCAAATTCATTTGTATAATGGAAATAAACTACTTGTTTCCTCATACTATGTCTTCAGATTATATTCTGAATTAGATTATTTTTAGATTTTCTAAAATATATTATTACTACACAAATTTTGACATGAAGGCATATTCTTCGATTGATTTTTAATGAAATAGATATTGTTACTCAAAATTACTCAAATGAGCTAGACACTGTTACTCAAAATAGAATGATTATGACATTATTTGCATTATATGAAAAGGCAAATCCTAATTAATCTAGTCATAACTCAAGTTTTCTTGATGTTTTTCTGTTAGAAAACTTGAAGCACTTTAAAAGTTACATTTCAATTCTTTGACATTACATATTTCTCATAATTATTGTAGGTTAAAGTATAACATTATTTCCTCTGTCTTTTCCAATATGTCATCTATATGGGCTTTTTTTTTTTTTTTTTTTTTTTTGTCCTGAATATCATCAGGTTCCCCATCACTTTCTATCATCAGGTTCCCCATCACTTTCTATTCTCAGTGTGTATATCAACTAATTGACATACATATTCAGAAATTTTTGATAATCCAATTTCTGGTTTAGAGTTTAAAACTCATTATAAATTTATGTTTTTAACATGAAAAATAAAATTGAATGACATGCAAACAAGATAATATTTTTGTTTCTATTTCACAATTAAAATATGTAAATTGCCAATAAACAAATTATTCATGTTGGTTTAAATTGATATATTGATGCACTCTCTTCTGATTGAATGCTCTTACTCAATATGATACTATTATTTATTTTTTTAATAGAGGGCTTTTATGCTAGAATTGTCCAAATAGAACTTTATAGCGATTAGGTGATAAATGGAGTTTTATTCTATGTAAAATTTCTAAGAAGCAGTCATTCACTCTGTGGGTATTTCCCCATGTTCTTTAGTAATAAGGGAAGTATACATTTTTAGTAACAGGCAAAATTCCCACATAGGTCCCTGAACCATCTGAGCCATGCATTGCTCAGACACATGATGCTGGAAAGCACTAAGTGAAAGCTACATTGCTTTCCTAGGGGAACTGTAGAAATGCTTTAGGAAGTGCTCAGTTCTCAGTGTTCATGCCTCTACAAATTCATATCTTGAAACATAATCCAGAATGCCATAGAATGGAGAAATGGGCCTTTAGTGCATGGTTGGCACATGAGAATTTCACTTTCATTAATAGACTTTTGTCCTCACAAAGGAGGACCAAAGGGTGTTGTTTTCTCCTTTTGCAATATGAAGATGTAGCAAGAAGGCAACATCAGTGAAGCAGGGGCCTCTCACCAAACCCAAATCTTCTCTTATTTTGATTTGGACTTCTTAACCACAAGAACTAAGAGAAATAAAATTCTTTTGTTTATAAATTACCCAGTCTAAGATTTTTTAATATGGTAGTTTGCACTGAAACAGAAGGAAATAATAGGGAGGGAGTGATTTTGACCACTATTCCCATTTTTGTTATGATTAGCTTGTGCAAAGAGTAGGTGGACCTTGAATAATTATGTACATTGTTGCCAACTTCATTGTACATTCTACTAAAGTTTCAGAACATATATTTAAAAAATAAATACCATTAAAACAATACCATTCTAGGTGTCTTATATACAGTTATTTACTTGGCAATGACTTCTATTTCTCTATACCTACTTATAAAAGAACACCAGAAGCAATCTGCTTGTACCTGGTAAGGTCAGCAATATACTTTTATAGGATTGTTTCTACTCTTCTATTCTCTGCCATAAGGCAGTCTATGGTTAGTTGTTATTGTTTTTGTGGTACTGGGAATTGAACCCAGGGACATTCTAGCACTGAGTCATTTTTAGTTTTAAGTTTGAGACAGGGTCTTTCTAAGTTGCCCAGGCTGGTCTCAAACTTGTGAGTCACTTGTCTGAGTCTCTTGACTCACTGGGATTATAAGCATGTGCCACCAAGCACAGAGGTCTATGGATATCTTAATTGTCTTTACAACTCACAATGTCATACTGTTCTAAAATATTGATAACATTTTGATGATTAGACCTGTAGAGCACAGAGTATCCTGGATGCCTTATTAAGGCACATGAAGCAGGAAATGAGAGCCAAGAGGCTCAGAGGATGACATTTTACAAATTTTGGGGAACTAACTTGTTTAAAATATATCCTCACCAAATAAGCTACAAATTTATGTAAATTATGTCACATTCTATTAATAGAATATTGGACCTGATATTTGAAGAGAACATACAGCAAGGTTGAAGTGTTACTAAAAACCATTCACTGAATAATGTTTAAGGCTGTCATGATGGAGGATTAAAGTTATATGCCAAAGTGTTCTGTCTGAGTTTTGCAACCTTGAAGCTCTAACATTATTAACAGAGTCTGTGGCAAGTAAAGATGTTTTATGCAGCATCAGAAAAAACCCAATTAGAGATTAGTGTCACCTCCTGCCAGGATTTAGAGAAAAGCCTTGAACTCTTTTACAAAAAACCACCCTGTTTTGAAACCAATCTTGATTTCTTATTGGTCTCAATAAAGGCAGTACACCTGACTCTAGGATATCATGGGATCATACAATCTGAACTTCCCATGATAAAATGAATATTATCACATCTCTCTCAAATTTCCTTTCTCTCACATACATCCCTTTTGATTATGGGAGATGGCTTTTCAAAATAAGGAAAAAATGTTTATAAGTGTGAAGAATAGTACCTAACACACACGTGCGTGCACACACACACACATCTTTCAGAACTGCTCAAAGTAATTTTTTAATTATTCCTGATCAATATATTGTTCTTACATGTATGTTGTGTGTCTATTCACACACGCATTTACATAAATAGGAAATCTTTCTTGAGCATTTCTTAAAGTCAAACAATTCATATAAGCAGATAATGTTTAATTTTCTCCACATATCCTCTTCCTAAATCCATACATATGTTCTCATAGGAATTTCATAATCATTTACCTGAAAAGGAATTTTTACTCAAGCAGATTTATAATTAGATATATAAAATATGCTAATTATATTGTTATGTATTATTGTAGGATTTCATTCCCAATATTAAATATTTCTGAAAAACACTAAAAAAGGGACACTCCTTCATAAGAAGACTTTATTAAGGATATTGACTTGTTGAACATGTAGCCTTAGAAATTGCTGGAAGTATGAATTTCTCTTCATTTATGAGAAATCACCATTAGTTGATCTAATTTTTAGAAAACTGGAAAGAATAAAATTAGATTAAGTATGGTGGCAAGGAGAACTAATCAGTGAGGTATTGATGGACCACATATACAAAGATATTTATGTCTCAGGTGTAAGTTCATTAAAGGTATTTACTAAAAATTAAGCTCTTCATAATCAAATGCACAAGGAGATATGTTGTATGCATTTCAGTCAACCACTTCCTCAGACCCCCCTTTTTCCTTCTCTAAGGGAATATGAACAAAATGTTCATCTCATAGTGATAGTGATCATTATGTTCTCCATGAAATCAATCGCCCCTGAACATGATGGATCTACTTGCTACTCTTATGGTGTATCTATCTACCAAAAATATAGACCAGTGGTAAACATTCAAAATGACTTCACATGATGGAGGGGTCAGAACAAATTGCTGGCAGGTTAATTATATTGGGACCCTTCGATTCATTTTCTCCTTTGAACAGACAAATGCAACTGACATATATTTTGTCATCTTGGCTTGACTTCTGCCATCATAAGAGTCCATGGAGTCATAAACAAATTCATCACCAATAAAAATTCTTCTGACCAACTAACTTCATACGTAAGAAATATTGCTATGAATTTATGTATACGGAATGATTGGTCTTTCAAGAACCCCATCATCCCAACTCCATAGAATTATTAAACAATCTTTGAAAACATGGACTTGTAGTGTCAGTTTGACAGCACCCTGAAAGGGTATCATCTAGCTAATCAAAGGATGCAGTCATCATATATTCTTTTAATCACTGACCTACATATGTTGATATTTTTCCCTCGGCCAGAGTATGGAAGTCAAGGTGATAAAAATGGCAATGACTGTTCTCTCTACTCTATCTACAAATAACAAATAACTCTCTTGTACTTATGAATCTTCTATTTATTAACACATCCATTTCCTCATATCTTGGTTATTTGTTGATTTAGAGATTTTGTTAGCTATGATAAAAACATCATTATTTATGGCTTTCCTTATTTAAGTTTTATCAGTTTTGATAAAGACACAGCTGGTCTTTTCTTCCTTCTTTCCTTTTTCCCCTATTACTTCTTCCCTTTCCCATCTACCTACACCCATTCTTATTTCATTCTTTTGTCCTTCTTGTACTATCCTTTTTCATAAATAGTGATTTTTATATGAATAATAAGTATTATATAGTATATATTAATAAATAATTAATATTAAATAGTATATATTAATTATTAAATGTTTCAAATAATGTTTCAGAAAATCTAGGGTTGTATTTTTTTCTCTCACAGGTGGAAACTAGATAATTGTAATTATCAAGAATGTTTTTGATGTTTACTTGCCAACTTGTTTCAATTACCATTTTAGAATTAAATAAAAAGTAAAACAAAATAAATATATAGTTTTACAAGATGAAATTACTTTTATCCTAAAACATAAAGCTAAATATTCTTAATAATCTTTTGCTTAACTTTTTTAATATAAGAAAATTATTCATAAGTTGCTTTCCTCTATTACAATGAAAGAGTTTTTTTTATTCTAAGATATTGTACTTTTGACTCTTCAACCATAACAATTGCAAATTATTTTAACATCACTTTTGTCAGGAATTCTAATGTTGAAGCAATTTTGCACTACATTTTATTATTCAATAAAAATCTCCAAACATTCAAATAAGGTCATAAAAATATTTTCTCTAGAACCACATTGAAACAGAAGCAGTCATTTGAGTCAGATTTTGAACTATACATTCCATCTAAAAGCCTTATCCTTGTTTTGCAAAAACTACTCCAAAAAGTTATTACTCAAGTTTCCTCCATGGAAATGTTCTTAAATTAGTCATTTGGCCAACAGAACATTGCTGAGAATCCTCCAGGGAGATGCCATAATGATTTTTGTTAGGCTTCAACTGAATACAGTGATTGAGAAACATTAGCTACCAAATTATTTGCTTTAAACTAAGTCAAAGGTAAATTTCTTTTTAAATTGACTAATTGATGGAACTGTAAATCAGTATTAGGCTGTTTTTCTATCCAGTTATCAGTTTCTTGAAAGTGGCTTATCTTTTTGAGTTTATTGAATTACTTCCCTTTCCACTTATCTTTTGTTATGTGCAAGGTACTATTTTAAACACCTACAAACATTAAGACATTAAATAAACTTACTATGTATAGGATAATTAGATGCAACATTTTTACAGATTAGGAAATTAAGGATTATACAGCTATTGCTCCTTATCTGAGCTGGTAAGTGAAAGGACATGATAGAGTGAATCCAAGCTTAACCCTGAAGACTGTTCTCCTACCTCACATAATATACTTTGTCAGTGAAATATAAAATTAAAACTTAATTCAATTTACTTTACTGTTTTATATTTGGTAATATTTCATTAGTAGATATGTATGTTTGTTTATACATACAAACATGCACACACATGAATACATACATACATATATATAAAGATATATATATATATATATATATATACATATATATATATATATATATATATATATATAATGAATTATTCTGAAGTATTAGGTAACACAACCAAAAAAACCTCTAAAAATTTTCTTTAAAGTACCTTCTGCAGCTTGCTGCCACTAGAATATTGTATAATGTTTAATCATACTTAATTCAGCTTGAATTATTTTGATAATAACAGAGTTGCTATAGGAAATTCTGTTGCATTTCCTAAAGAAAATATGGTATAGTGCCAAGCATTTTGTCTTATTTCACATCATTGACTAATTTGTAACCAAGCAGAATTTCTCAATTACATCCTTTTACTTCATCAGGATTTTGTAACTGCATTTTCCTGTTGCAAGATGCTTTTATTAAGAGAATATACTTCTATAAGTTATGCAAAAATTCAATCATTTGCTTTATCAGTGGTGAGAGTATGGACTGAAGCAATTACTCAGTTGAATTGCACCATGATTTCTTCTACATACTTTTAATAGTATAAGCAATGATAAAACCTGACATTCACAGAGTGTTTTCTATATTTTAGGCACTGTTCTCAGAGCTTTTTCTTGGATGAACTCATATATATATAAATAATCATTTTGATGCTCAATATTATTAGTAAGTACTATTATTTTCTGTTTCTCAAAAAATTAATGAGTAAGCCAAGTCTTAAACTAGAAAATAAGGGCAATTATCTGTTCACATGGATAGATTAAACCCAAATTAATCTGTTGTCAACTGTTGAAAAAAACCAGTTTCATTTATTTCATTCATCTATTTAATATATAAATATTATGTGCCAAATACTAGAATACAGGATTCTAAGGGGGGGGGGGTACAACAATCAATCAATCGATTTTAAAAATTCTCTTCTATTGTGAACTTAATATTCTGAGGCTAAAAATAAATACCAAGCAAATAAATATATACTATGTCTGGTAGTCATAAATGCTATGAAGAAACCAGTGTTAGGTTAAAATACAGAAAAATACATTTGGAGTTTGTCTCTTATATGAATAGGTCAGGAAAAGTACGAGGTTCTCTCTAACTAGGCGACGCTGGTGCAGAGAATCAAGAGAAGCTGGAAAGGGAGCCAGGAGTCAACAGAATGTAAATACTCCAAGCAGAGGAAAAACTCATCCAATCCTGACATGGGATCATATCTGACATGTTTGAAGAATAGCAAGGAGGCATGTAAGGAAGGAGGAGTTGGTAGAAGACATCAGGATATAGCCACTGTTCAGAGCTTGTGGCTGTATAGTTCATCAAATCAGTAGGGCACTAAATGACTTTGAATTTTACTCTGAGTGACATGTAAGGCACAAGAAAATTTTCATCAGATCAATGTTTTTACTTGACTTTTATTTCAAATTGATTACGCTAGTTACTTTGTGGAGAATGGAGTATATAGGAATAAGAGTGAAAACAGGGACACAAATTAGGCTACTATACTATCTCAGGGGAACCATATGGTGAGACTGGACCAGGAAGGTATGGTTGGAAGTAGTTAAATGGTATAGATTTGGCTTTGTTTTGATGATAGACACAGCATCATTTGTCAATGAAGGAGTGCAAGAAAGAGTGAATTAAAGATAACTAAACAGTCACAGGTCTGAACAAACAGATGAATGGAAATCCATTCACTGAGATGGGGATAATTCTAGTAAAATAAGTTGTGAAAGACAAAATTAATTATATCAGACATGCTACATTTAAGATACCTATTTAACATCCAAGTGCAGGCGGCACACAAGCAATTAGACATATTAGTCCATATCTGAGCTGTACATAGAAAATTTTGAATTGAATTATTTCATCAAAACCTAATGAGAGGGCTGGGATGTGGCTCAAGCTGTAGCGCGCTTGCCTGGAATGCGTGCGGCCTGGGTTCGATCCTCAGCACCACATACAAAGATGTTGTGTCCGCCGATAACTAAAAAAATAAATATTAAAATTCTTTCTCTCTCTCTCTCTCCCTCTCTCTTTAAAAAAAAAAAAAACCTAATGAGAACACAGAGTAACTGAGTGTAGATAAGAAAAAGAAGAAATCCAAGAACTTAAGATGAGAAGGGGCCCAGAGAGACTGAAATCATTCCCATTATGGAAGAAAAAAATGAAAGAGAGAATGGAACATTTTTTTATGAAATTTTGAAAAGTACCTTTAAAAAGAAGAAATGATGTACTGATATAATAAAATTACTAAAAAATGGCCATTGGATTAATTTATATTGAGATCTTGGTGAATTTGATAGAAGTGTCCCAGTAGAGAAGCAGAACTCATTGAGGTGAAGTGAAAGCATGGACAGCAAGTTCAGATAACTGTAATTTTTTAGCAACTTTATCAAAATGTTTTCTTTCATAAAATAGACAACAATTTTTTAATTTTACTATAAAAAAGTGGTGCAGAATTGAGAAGCACCTGAAACAGAGTATATATTGAAGAGAGGTGGGTTTTCAAAAACCAGTCAATTAATTATTATTTTTTAATATAAGAGATTTTGCACTATGTGCATATGAAAGCAATTGTGTAAGACATGTTTGCAAAAATGAAAACAGTTAAGCCTCTAGAAGAGATAGCATACAAGGTAGAAGTAGAGAGGTTAGCTTTAGCCAAGAGGAAAAGTAATGTTTCTCTAATATTAAGAGAGAAGTTAGCATGCATAGAGAAGCAAGTAGGTTGTTACATTGGCTGGTGACATTTTATAAAGTCTACTGATTGGTTTCAGTTTTCTCAGTAAAGTCTACAAAAGGTCATCAACTAGCAATGCAAAGGTGTCTTTGCAAAGATTGGGGAGGATATTTAAAAGTCTCACCTGAGGGGAACAATATGAAATAGTCCTTGGGAGAATGAACAGATTAGAAATTATGGTTTGGCTGCATAAAAAACCCATATGAAGTTAAAGGTAACACATTCAGAATAGTACTAATCAGCACAATTGGCAATTTTTTAATGACAAAAGGAGGTATTAAAACAAATTCAGAGTGAATACTGAGTTGGATATAACCAAGTATTAATCGAGAGAGACTTTGGCCAAGGTATGCCACAGGACCAGGGACAGCAGAGAAATTGAGGGCATTCTATGAAGTGAAATAAGCCAGACATAGAAAGACAAGTAAGATCTCACAGAGTAGAGAGTAAAATGGTGGTGGCCATAGGCTGTTGTGGGTAGGTGCTGGTAAGAAGTTGGTCAAAGGAGACAAAGTTACAGTTGGAGATATAAATTCAAGAGATCTATTTCACAGCAAGGTGACTCTAGTTAATGATGATATATTGTGTGTGTGAAAAATGTTAAGAGAGGGAATGTTGAATATTCTCACCACAAAAAAAGATACTTAAATGAAATCATGCCTATTTTAGTTATCTCATTTAACCACTCGACAGTGTTGTATGTATACAGTAAATATGTGCAATTTTATCTGCCAGTTAAAAATAAATAATTTTTTTGAAAGAAGTAAAAAAGAAAGAAACCTTGAATGTCTACTAAGGAGTGAGTAAAGTGGTGATGTTATGAGGAGTGTGAGCTGAGTAAGAATGGATGGAGATTCTACATCAGAGGAGGAACAGTGAATGCTGGGGGTAGCCATGTATAACTCAGAGATCCTGGTAGGGTAAAATTATTTCATACTGGCCTTTATAAGTAGGGAAAATGTCACTTGCTGGCTTTCAGTTCAGACTCAAATGTACCTTTCTCTTTAGAAAATTTCTTTCTCCTAATATCTTTGAGTAGATAGATTTCAGTCATTAGTATTAAAATTATGAAATTTTAAAAAGTATTTTAAAAAAGAGGTATACATTAGGTATAAATTCCATTTCAATGTTATTTGGGGTGAATGAATCTGCTTAGGTTGTAGGCAAGCAATTGGGTTTTGTGTGTGTGTATACATATATATGTGTATATAGATATGCATGTTACATATACACAAAGAAACATGCATACGTATGCATACATACACACATACATATATCAGTAAAAAAATAAACAGACTTGGGAAAGCAGTAGGGTAACATGGAACCCAATGCAATTATTTTTAGTAGTTTCGAGTACCAGATTCAGAATTTATGCAGAGGAAACTTTTAGCTTGAATGAGTTAAAGCTTTTGGATTTGAAAACCTGTCCGTTTCTTAATATAATCAGATATGTGAGTCTCTGTAAACTTTCTTTGCTTTCAAAGGCAAACATAACTAATAATTTCTGTAAAGGTCTTGAATCGTTCCAACATCTGTTCTTGGTTTACTATAAAAACCATGTCTCTGATCTCATGTGTTGAACTACTGTATGTTTGCCACTGTCTATTTCCTGTGAAAAAATACATCGAACAATAATAGCTTTTGTTCCTAATGTTCCAACCACTAAAACAGCTGAACAAATAACATCCATGCTTTCATTTAGAATAATTTATTCCATGTACATGTTTATGCAGAGTCATTTGGCTTATTGGATGTTTCATCATTTAAAAATCAAATCTCAGAATTTTAGACTACTGAAAACTCTGCTCTAATAGTTTCCTCATGCTTATAGTAATTCTCTTAACGGCATTTCCTTCCTAATTCATCATTTTATTTTGTGTATGGTTTGGTATATATGAGTAGAAGTGGTTAAAAATCTCCTTTATTAACAAAGTTAGCGGAAATTTCCATCAGAGGCCACACATTTCGCAAATAACATTTAAAGACTAAATAATTTGGCATTTAAATCATAAAAAGTAACTATGTTTGCTCTTTTGTTGCCTAAAGAAATAATAACTATAGATTAGTAATGATCTAAATTATAATACATTTGTCTGAGCTCAACACACTCCAGATGACTAAATGGTAGGCCAGGCAACACACAGCTAGCCTAACTTCCATTCCGCAAAATATCTTATTACATAAACTTTGCTAGCCAGACATGGAATAAGCTGTGTGCTGATTAAATAAGACAAATACAAACACTTTTTAAAAATCAAGAAAACCAGTTACTTAAAAATCAGTTCTAAATCATGTGCAGTGGCAACAGTTTGAAATATTTTTTAACATGCAGAACTCTTCCACTTTTTTTGAAAAAAATTAAGAATTATTATTTAAATCTTGGTCACCACAACATTCCATTGGAAACCAAACCCTGCAGTCAGTCATTCATCTAGCCAGTAGACCCAGTGTCTAATAGACCATCTGGAAAGCTCAGGACACCTAACGTTTTCAGTTTAATTCAGATATTGTAATCTGTGAGTAAAGTGATATCAACTGTCAGTTTTAAGGTTTGAGTTTGGAACAAGGTCAATATTCCATCAGAATTCAGCTACTTTGAGGAGTAACCACTTTGTTGATTGTAGTATATTCTAATTCAGGATATAATGAGCTGTTAGTTTCTAGGGTTACTATAACAAAATACCACAAACTGAGTATCTTAGAAGATTAACAATGTATTATCTCACCATTCCGGAGGTCAGAAGTCTGAAATCAAGGTGTCAGCCAGGCCATAATTATCCAAGGAAAAATGTATTTGAGCTTTCCTAGCTTTAGCAAGTTCCTTGACTTCTAGTAGCAATGACTACTGTCTTCACGTAGCATTCTCCTGTGTGCATGTCTCACTGCACCCAAAATGTTCCCTTCTCATAAGGACAGAACACATAAAAAATTAGGACTTCATTTTAACTGAATTGCCTCTGTAGACCTAATCTCCAAATAAGACGAAATTCTACAATACTAGTGGTTAGGTATCTTTTTTGGAGTAGAGGTTTTTTGGGCAGGAGAATTTAACTCATAACAAAATCTTTTTGTGTTGCCAGCCAATTTTCTCGTAGGTATGAGATAGGTATATTTTATGGCTCATTTTTTTCAGCAATGTTACACGTAAAATTTTATATGTTTGTGATTGGTAACATCTAATCAGTGTTTTTTTTAATAACCTTATATAAAAATGTTATTCACAACTAGAATATTTCATAAAAAAATTATGGCTTGGTAACTATTTCACAAATCTAGGTTTGTTTAGCTTGGAAGCTCTCAGAAGATACCACTTGTCTCACATCCAAGGGTGTGAATAGAATTCCTTCCACTTACCCTGACTCTCTGCTTGAGTCAAACCCTCAACCATAGTGGTGAACACAGCTCTGGTTATTTATATCATTGTGACATCAAAAACTCTGATAGCTGCAAACAGCAATGTTTGATAGCTTCTCTGAAATTTGTGCTTAAGTTAATTTCTTATCTTCTTTATAACTTGTCAGAAGACCAAGAAGGATCTCAAATATTCAACGTGGCTTCATAATATCACATATTCTTTTCCCATTCTTTTCTCTACAATCAAAAGCTGATTTTTATAAATACATTACTAATTTATTTCAAAACAGTCCACCGCAGATAGTTTAACTAATTGATGGCTTATATTCATTTAATTTGAAAATAATTGCTATGTTTACTTGCTACCAATTTCTCTAAATTTTTTCTAATTCTTAACTTTGTTCAGACACACCTTTCTTTAAAACAATAACTTGCTCTATCATGTTCATTTTCAAGAACAATATTTTTTTTATAAAAAGCTTTTTCATCTTCATGGAGGCATATGACAAATATATATATATATTTGCATTATTTAAACATGCTGTGAGACAACTTACACATTAAGAAAAGATTATGAACACTTAGATATTTAACAGATCCACCATTTCACATGGTTTGTTTTGTATTTAGGTGAGATAAGTTAAGATCTGCACAGCAAAATTCAAATATGTAATTTGTATTGTTCACGAGATTCACCATAAAGTACACTAAAACTCCAAAAGGTGTTTATACTGCATAATTAAAACATTGTACTCTTTGTTGAATACCTTTGGCAACCACTGTTTTATTCACTGAGTTCAACTGGTTTGGATTCCACCTGTAAGAGAGATCATCCCATATTTGCCTTTCTGTACTTGACTTATTTTGCTTAGCTTAATCTCTGCCAGGTTCATTCACATTCCTGTAAGTGACCGAATTTTGTTCCTTTTTAAGGTTGACTAGTAGAACATTTTCTTTATCCACTTGCCTGTCAATGGGCACTAAGGTTTTTCCCATGTCTTCGCTATTGTAATGCTGCACAGAACCTGCAAGTACAGATATCTTTTTGACAAATTTATTTCATTTTGTTTGAATATATGTACTCAGAAGAATTAAAATTCAACATTTTTTCGTGATAAAGACTCTCAATAAATTAAGTGTATATGGAATGTAAGTTAACATAATGAAAATTATATGTGACATACCCACAGTAACATCATACTCAATGGTGAAAAGCTTAAAGCTTTTCTTCTAAGATCAGGAACAGGACAAGAATACCCAATCTCATCACTTTAATTCAATATAGTGCTGGAAGTCTTAGCTTAGCTAGAGCAATTCGACAAGAATTTAAAAAAGCATCAAAATCATAAAGGAAGTAAAATATTTTGTTTGTTAATAACATGATCTTATGTATAGAAAATCCTAAACATGCTATTAAAAAACGGTTAAGGATAATAAAGGTACTCAGTGAAATTATAGGATATGAAGTTAACATTAAAAATGTGTTATGTTTTTATCCACTAGTAACATACCATCTGAAAAATAAATTAATAAAATATCCCAGTTATGATGCCATCAAAAAGTAAAATAAGTTGGGTGCATTCGCACAGGCCTGTAATTTCAGAGGCTTGGGAGGCTGAGGCAAGAGGATTGCAAGTTCAAAGCCAGCTGCAGCAACTTAGGGAGATCCTGTCTCTAAAAGTAAGTCAGGGGTTGGGGATGTGGCTTAGTGATTAAGCACCCCTGGGTTCATTCCCTAATACCAAAGTAAAATAAAATATTTAGGAATAAATTTAACAAAGGGGATGAAAGCTCTATACAATAAGTACCATAAAATATTGATGAAAGAAATTAAAGCAGATGCAAATTAATGGATAGATCCTGTATTCATGGATTGGAAGAATTAATATTGTTGAAATGTTTATACTATCCTAAGGGGTCTTCAGATTCAATGCAATCCCTATCAAAATTCTAATATAATTTTTTATGTTAATCAGAAAACAATACTAAAATTTTATGGAGCCATAAAAGATATTGAATAGACAAAGTGATCTTGAATGAAAAGAACAAAACTAGATGGACAAAATTAAATGTAATAAAATACAGTAGGACACTGTGCTCTTCTGTAAGGGATGTCAGCATTCCATATGTAAAACAATCAGTCTTTAAAGTGCTTGTCAGTGCAATCTGATATTTTCTTTTCTTTTTCCAGCTTATGCATTTAATTTTCTTTTAGATTGTGGTAGTTCCCCCTAATCTATGGAGCATATGTTCCAATGACAGAAACTGTGGGTTGTACTGAACCTTTTGCATACTATGTTTTTTCCTGTATGTACACAACTGTGATAAGCTTACTTCATGGTTCTAACACCATAAGAAATTAATAGCAATAATAAAATAAAGCAATTAATTTAACAATATAAGTTATATGAACGTGGTTTCTTTTTTTCTCTCTCTCTCTCAAATGATCTTATAGTTCTTTCAGCTTTAGCTGCACCCCCCAGCCTTTTTTATCTTTTATTTTGAGACAGGGTCTCACTAAGTTGCATAGGGCCTTGCTAAGTTTCTGAGGCTGGATTTGAACTTGTGATCCTTCTGCCTGGGCTTCCTGATCTGCTGAGATTACATGTGTGCACTACCATACTTGGTGAGGCTATTCTTGAGTGTTACTTGAACCCAAGAACTGTGATACTGCCACCATTAGTCTGATGACCAAGACAGCTATGAAGTGACTAACTGGATACACTGTAAGTAATGGATATGCTGAAGGGATGATTCATATCCTGGGTGGGATGGTGTGTGACAGAGAGGGATTTCATTGCGATGCTCAGAATGGTCTGCATTTTAAAACATATGAATTGTTTCTTGCTTGAATTTTCCATTTCATATTTGACCATGGGTAACTGAAAATTGAAAAGCAAAATTGCAGGAAAGGGGAACTACTGTATTTTGATTTCTTAAAAATTCTAGCCATGATTTATTAATGATATTTTATAAATCACCACTGAGTAACTATTCATGGATTGAAAACTACACGATTGCATTAAATGCACTGAGAATGTTGGATTTGGTGACATGTTATACACACACACATGCACACACACACACATACACACACACACACACACACACTCTCTATGTTAAAGATACTGCTGTTTACCTGGTACTCTACTGGCCAGGAATGCACATTTGCTATTGTGCCTCATTACTTCTGCAACATAGTTCAGCATGGTTCTTGATTAATATTGCTTTCCTAGTGAGAAATGTCCCCTTTGTGGAATAATGCTTTCTATCTATGATCCTCAAAAGCATCTTAGAGAAGGGCTGAAATTCAGCTTCTCCATATTTTTCTCTCGACCATATTTCATTTCATTGACTCAAGAAATATTCATGGAACACTTCGTATATGCAGGATGCTATGCTAAGCATTGACATTTCATCAGCAAGTCAATGCAGACTTGAGCTGTACACTCACTGAGATTATAATTAGGTGAGGGAAATTAAAATATGTATTTACATTAAATAATGTAGAATTGTAGCATTTCATGGCATGCATAACAGAGATACTCTGGCTTCCAAAATTCCTCTCCCTGCTGTTTTCCCCTCCTCCCACCTTCCTTTTCCCACTATATGTTCTCTGTGTTAAAGTACCACAAGTGTACTGCCTACCACAGCCCCCCTCAAAACAAAAAGGAAAAAAAATCTTTAATGTTGATCCCACAATATATACAGGCACACAGATAACATATTACATTGTCTTTTGGTAGGGGGTAAGGTAGGAATGTAGGAATATTGGAAGAATGGAAGGAAGGAAGGAAGGAAGGAAGGAAGGAAGGAAGGAAGAAAAATTCTGACTTATTCCCTGCAAACTCATTTCCAAATACAGACTTTCAATATAATTCATTTGAATTTGAGGATTTCCTGCAATGCCATTTGACAAAGCAAAAGAACAGCCCCACGATTTTCATAAAATCAATTTACTTTGATACATGAATTTTGTCATGGAGGGCAGAGATCTGCACCTTTACTTTTCCTGAGGCAGGTAGAGCCATGCAGATTCATAGGACAAAACAAATTTGCAACCTTTGTTCTTTCATTTGAACTGATTATTCCTTATCAAAATAGATTCTCTTTAAGTTTCACTCAGGCTTCCAGTCAGGGATGGTTTTCCTGAACAGTATTGGCAGGAGGCTTTGACTTTCATTTGGATTTTCAGCTTTAGTGTCAGGTTGAGTACGGAGTTGATTAAATTATTCTATTTCATTTCTAAGATACCATTTTTAAATGTCAAATCATTGCTAGATGCTAGACCTTTCATTGTATTTTAAAAGTGTATTTCAGCCTGCTTTTAAAGAAAAAAATACTCCCTAAAATATTGAATCAATAAGGTCTAAATGATGGACGTTTATGCAGTTGCATCAGTTGTCTGAAAATAAAACCTATGATACAGATGTCTCTTGCAAGCTGTGAACTAGTGGGAAAAGGAAGGGAGGAGGAGGAGGAAACAGTAGTTACCATTTTATTTTTTTCAACAGGTGCCATGTGAATATCACCAGTAATTCTGATTTGCAGTGGTAATGTCTTCAGAATGAGCTCTTATGAGGAAAAGTGCATTAGTGTTAGAGGCATAGATATTTTGTAAAAACTCAGTTAGCCTAGTATCACATTTAATATATTGCTCTGAAGAGAGCACCCTGCCTAAATGGAAATACAATCCACTGTATATTTTATTTCACATATATGTTTTTCAAATCAGTCAACAGTTTGATTACAGAGTTTCTTCTCTCCTTTAATTCATAAATTGTCTTCAAAAATTAGAAAATGTAAGATTAGGAGTTAAAACAAGACGTTTAGTT
Source organism: Marmota flaviventris (assembly GCF_047511675.1). NCBI lineage: Eukaryota > Metazoa > Chordata > Mammalia > Rodentia > Sciuridae > Marmota > Marmota flaviventris. Next base: position 55,838,136 of record NC_092512.1, on the reverse strand, counting down.
AAACATTTATCTATGAATCACATAAAATCACCAAATAAAAGCAAATGAAGCATTATATTGTTCTGTGTAAAAACATATACATATAAAAGCATATGATGTTAAGCCACTTAGCAGTATGCCTAAGTATTACTTGTAAGAACACAGGATCGAATAAGGTTTTAGGGCTGTAAGTTAAGGGTTCGGAGTAATATAACTGCTATTGGATAATAGTGACATGCTCTTGGGTAGATTATTTAGCTTCTCCAGGCCTAAGTGTCTTCAATTTTAAAGTGTACATAAAAATGGAAGAATTCATTGCAAAAATAAAAAGGCACTTAATTAAATAATTTACTTAGAGTACCTTGCCTAGTACCTGATTATCAAAAAATAATAGTTCTTTTCCTCGTTATTTTGAGATTGTTCAGAATTCACTTCTGAATCAAACCCAAGTGTGGAAGGTCAGAAAAAGAATTATACACAGTACTAATTATCACTGTCCATTCTCAAAGTTCTGTTGTTTGTGAAAATAGAATTTTCCCCCTTATGCTCTTATCCAAGGGCTCTAAAAAATCTAATATGTCTCTTATTCCTGTAGCCACTTCCATCTCCCCAGGGCCAGTGCTACTCAGTGCCCTCCAGGAATGATGTATTGCTCGAAGTTACATTTCAGCAAGTTCTTATAACATTTCTTCTGACTGCTCTGCTTCCTGTGACTTCAGCTTGCTACCCAGAATCTTATTAGATATTCTTCTATCATCAATTTTCTTCATGAATCTAGCTCAATGGATCTACTTTATATCAAGTAATGTTTAAATACTACAGGACTGATTGTGTTACAAGATTCATTAATCTTGCCATTTGATATGAATAAATGGCTCTAAGGTATTATTATTATTTTTTTGTTTGGTAGGGCTTTTTTTTTCTTTAAAAATCTCAGCATCATTCTGGATTTGGAGAGCTACAGATTACCTAGTGGTAGTGGAATAAATCTTTAGAACTTAATGATACTGACTCATTGGAGTCAATATTAAAAGTTATTTAAATATCTGAGTAATATTACTGGTAAGTCCAGCTCTTACTTAAAATTGAGAATTATTTAGTGCTATATTTAAAACTAACTTGGTACAAAGAATCATCGACCACTTACTATGGACTGAATTGGGTCCCACTCTTCAATCAAACTTATATTATAGCCCTAACTCCTAATGAGACTGCATTTGGAGATAGCACTTTTAGAAAGTAGTTAAGATGCAAAGAGGTCATACAAGTGAGGGTCTAATGATAGGGCTAGTGGGATCATTCAAGAAGAAAAGCTCAAGATCTCTTTATCACTCCTTGCCATGTGAACAAAGAGAAGGCGGCCATCTGCAAATCAAGAATAGAGTCCTCACTAGAGGTATAACCCTGATGGAAACTTGGTCTTAGGAAAGATTCATCCTTCACAACTGGGAGAAAATGCATTTCCCTTTTCTAAACCATTCAATCTTTAATATTATGATAGGGTTTGCCAAACTGAATGGTATACCCCTTTCAAATTTTTTGAGTTCCAAGGAACTTGCTTGTCTTCTTGATTTCCTTTATCTAGCAGCATATTATTCAAGCATTTGGTGCTTAAATTGTGGAATTTGTTTTTAATATATACTTCTACTTAAGAAAAATCTCAGTCATGGAGATTCTTATTCTGTTCTTTATGACCCATTACACTTTAGGATTATAGCCTCATATATACTGTTATGTATCATCTGTGGCAAGATAAACTAGCTTAAAGTTTAGAAAAGATATACATAATTGTTTCCAAATTGTAAAAATGAATGCTGTAGTAAAAGTTTAAACTGTAGAAATATTCATAATTTGTAATTTGGTAATCTCATTTGGGACCTTTATTGAAAAAAAACAGCAAAACATAATAAATATTCCATTTAAAATGTTTGTTCCAATGTTACTAGTATTATTGAAGAAGTGAAACCAAACAAAGTACTGTATAATTAGAGAAAACTGGACAAAATCATGGGGAAAAAGAAAAAACTAAAGGATTGATTTTCCTGTGATTAGATTAGAGGTATTTTTTTCATGTTCTCTGTTTTACCTGATATCATCCAAATGTTTTCGCAGTAAAGTTTATACGCGTACAATATGTGTATATATTTCTTGCACCATTTTTTAGGAAACTAAATAATCATTGCCTAAATAAATTCAATGGTGTCATCATTTATACATATGGTAACTACAATTTAGTTCTAAAAATAAGCCCTGATATATAAATGTTTATCTTTTGTAAAGTTTTAGTTTAAAATACCTGGCATCTCTAAAAATAGTGAGGGTTAGAAATGACCAAAATGATTAAGGAACTTTAAATTTATTCTCATGCTAGAATTGAGCAAATATATCTTCAAAGTAATAGAATACAGTTGACTCTGCATGACTGATTGCATCTTCATCCTGTCGCTATAAGATGTAAACACTATGAAGACTGTAATGATATAAAATGTCCGAGAAATCCACAGCAACAACAAAACCACTGCTATGTTACACTTTTCATAAAATCTTAAATTATCATATCAACATAAATATTAATGAAATGTGAATACAAAGTTAAAATTAACTAATAAAATACAGTTGTCCCTTTTCATCCACAGATTACCACAATAATAAGAAATGAATATTAGTATTTTCATCAAATAATGAAAAGATTTGTTTTCAAAGACTGCTGTATTGAAATAAGCCATTCTGAGATTTGCTCAAAAGTAATTTGCTCAAAAGTCATGTTGGACTTATGTATAAATTGAGCACAAGTTTTTGTATTCTCATTACTTAGTAAAAGAACATTTCCATGACTTTTATTTAGTTGAATGTAGACAAGGTCAACATCAGATCTCTTCTACTGAGACATAGTACTAGTGTCACTGCAGTAAAAGAAAAATAAATATTTTTGCACATTGTATGTTTAATATTACTAAAACTTAAAAATTAAATTGATGACCGATTTGCTGAACTACTTTTTGGGTACTGAGATTTTCTTTATACACTCACACACACACACATTTATATATATATATATATATATATATATATATATATATATAGAGAGAGAGAGAGAGAGAGAGAGAGAGAGAGAGAGAGAGATTAGAGATATATTAGAGATGCCAGGTATATATATATATATATATATATATATATATATATATATATATAAAATATTGATATTCTCAACATTAACTCCATATGCATATTTTTCACTTTGTATGAGTGAAAAGAATTTGCACAAAGACCAGGTATTTATCTAAAGCACAAATCTCACTTTATATTCAGAACGCGTAAATTGAGGTGAAATGATATTTGGAATAGTGTTGAGAATAGATAACAAAAGTTTGTAAATTGGTAATAATCATGTTTCCATAATGTGACTTTGAGGCATGGCTTGAGAACTGGATCAAAGTTAAAAAGGGAAGTCTCACTCAACCAAACCTACCTTAAATTCGTATATACTCAAAGGACCAAAAATTTAAACTATCCTATAATTTCTTGATTTTTATTTTTAAATTAATAAATAAATCAGTCTATAATCTCAGTTTTTGAGATAGTTGTGTTTGCTGATTGTTTTGTATATAGCATCTCACCTAACCCTCCCAAAAGTCATAAAAGAAGATTGTAGTCTCATTTGATATGTAATGAAAATGAAGCTTTGAGGAAATACACAACATATTCAAGATTAATCTCTTAATAAATTATAGTGTCAGCATTGGCTTTCCATTGTGATACACTGTAGAGTCCATTCTTTGTGGGACTGTTTTTCTATATAGCAGAATATATGTCTAGGAGTCTAGACATACAAAACATTCCAAGTATAGAATAACATGTGCATGCCGGCATGCACGTGTGTGTTTGATGTTCTTTTTTTATGAAGAATATATAGAGATTTTTATACCAACAAAATGAAAATATCCAAAGGATTTTATTATCCATATGAAAAATACACTAATAAATTTAAACTATTGCAGCCCCATGACTTAATTGGGTATTTTATTCTTCTATTGCAAAGTTGAGATAATTGATTTTCTAATTACACCCATTACATGTTCCACTTCTCACATCCATTCATTGCTTATGACATTTAAAATCTAAGGAGAACGAAGAGAATAAAGTATTGGAGGAAAAATAGGTGCTCTGCTCTACTCGATTTGTTATGTGTACTATCTTTACATTTTCTTTTGTCTTTTCATATACAAATAGGCTTGTAGGGGAAAATACCAACACATGTTTTTCCTTAATTTTTTGTTTTTATTTCATCATGCTCCCTTTTCCAAAATTTCCTATCTGTCTAAAATATTACTTTCTACTTAGCTTTCCAGAAATTTATAAGTCCGAAGGCCCACAATGTGGCACCAAAATGTGAGGTCATTAAAAAATATTTGAATTTAGCAATGCATGTGGTTTGTAAATCATTAAATAGACATGAGTTCAGTAGTAAGAATTCTTCCTAACAGAAATATATGGGAAACATGTGACCCATAGCTACTACCTACTTATTTCCCAATGGATTTTATATAGCATAATATAGCATAGGAATTTTTCCTTGCATAGTGAATGGTTATATAAGCTTCTCAGTAACAATACACTGGAAAAAGTTATTGGTTCTCACTTGAGATTATAGAGGTGTGCCATTGAAAATATCTTTGTTTTTAATGATCTTGATCACACCAAAGCACAATAGAGTCACATTTTAAGAAAATAATTAGAATATTCTAAAAATTCAATGCATGACATTTAAAACTGAATGGTTATTCAAAATAACAAAGTTTTGGTATTTTGTAAACAAGAACATTTTCTGATTTAATCATGGGCAAATTTTTCTTATTTCTCTAAAGAGTTAAATATCATTTCTTTATGAAGATGGGATTATTAATGTTTTTGATAATACTGACCTAAAGAAATGAACACAGATTAATCATTTGCTTGAAATGTGGTATTTTAAATTCTTAAGCAATTAACAATAATAGATAATTTAAAGAGCTGTGCCTTTAGGAACAACAATTTTTAAACCTCTCCATTTTTTCTTTCTTTGGAAAAAGAAGTATGCTCTTATGGAATGTATAAATTCATTACACATTTTCAAACCTTAAAACCAAATGTTTTACCAATAGCAAGCCTTCTCTCTGGGGTTAATTGCAGTCCCTGAAACTTATTACTTGTGATTTTGTCGCCAATGGAGAAATATAGAATGTTGTATAAGTTAAGATCTTTGGTTATGACTGTGGGAAATTTCTCCATGATGAACAGGATTTGGGGATGGCAGTCAAATATAAACCTGACTGTTTTCTTCTAAAATTGAAAAAAAAAAAAATTCAATATGTGCTGAATTTGTCCTTCAGGTTTGTTTATCTCAGAGACTGCACATTCTAAACAATATGGGAATTGTAGTAATTTTAGAACCAGTGTAGATAAATTTACAAGTTAAATCACAATGTTTACAAAAGGATATATAGAGCAGTGTATCTTACCTATACCAGATGCTGGTAATCTGGACAGTGGGCTATTAATTACAGTGGGCAGTTTTTGGCCTTTTTCATATTGATTCAATTTTGCTAAATTCTCTTTCTAAGTTTCTTTCTTTCTTTTTCTTCCTTCCTTTCTTTTCTTTTTTTTCTTTTGGTAGCATTGGCCTATAATATCTGGTCAATATAAACATTTAGTAACTATTCATTTTCCTTTTAATTTCCAAGTAGATTATCTATTTGAAAACATCAAATATATATTCCACCATTGCCCCATATACAGCAAGCCAACATAGTCTTCTAAGATAAATGTACTCTTGCCCATAATGGAATAGTGAATTTTATACTCCTTTTTATTATATTAATATAAAAGCTTTACTTAGGTACAAGGTTATATGACATTAAACCTGTATGTAAACTGTTACTATTACTTAACAGTTTTATACAGGATAGAAAAGATCTGGATTAGGTAATTGCAAATAAATTATTATTGGCACATAAATAACAAGGGGAACAACTGATAACTCATTAGTTAAACTTGTCAAATAATTACAGAATAATTGCAGCTCTCATCAGCAACTGTTATAAGCTGACGAAATTTGTTTCAATAGAACATGTATAAATTTGCACTTCGTTGAAACATCTGCAAACTGTGGTAAACACTTTTAGTGCATAGGGCTAGAGGCATTTTTGAAGTGACTTTGAAAATGTTCAAGCCAGTAGTTTTTTTACTTCACATTTTGTTTACTACAAACTTTTCCTTTTTGATTCTTCTCTCCTTTTCCTCTTTCTCTTCTCCTTATTTTTCCTCTTACTCTTCCAATCTATTTTTATAAGAATTTTAAACACAGTACATGTGGTTCACGTCTTTAAACTCTGAACCTAAAGCTCTTATATATTTGAATGTAGTTTTTATAATGCAATAGATAATAATATTCCCAAACCAAATCCAAATATGTAATGATGTTTTCTATTTGGACATTTCTCTCATCTAAGATTCAGACATTCATTGACAAATATTTGTTGAACACAAGCTATATACAAAATACATGAGCTGTAGAATTGAAAAAGAGATCAATTTGTATCCAGAATTAATTTAATTAGATGGACTGTGTTCAAACTCCAAGTGATTTAGTTAAATTTTTCATATTTCTAGGTTATACTACTTGCATAGCTAATACTTTATAATTGGATTAAGAATGCACAGGAAGAATAGAGATTTGGAATAGAAACCAACCTTGAAACCTGCCTTTTCCTTAAACTCCTTAGGTAATCCCTGGCAAAATTTTCTTGGCTCTAAACTCTGAACAAATTATTCTTTCTTCCATCTCAACTTCTACCATGTGAGTTAAGGTGCTACTATCTTTTATCCAGATGCTACCTCACAGCCTCCTTAACACAGTAGCTTCTGCCTCAGCCTCTGCCCTTACACTCCATTAAGCACAAAGTCAGAGTAATTTTTCAAACAAACACACAAGCCAGATTACACTGCAAACTTAAATCTCTCCAGAGGTTAATGCACTGACAGTGAATGCTGAGCTCTCTACCTATGAGGCTGCTATCTAATCTTCCAAATTCACATTATTGAACTCAAATTCAGCTTCACTGGTCTTTTCTTTTGCTTGTGCAAATCCAATTATTTTACAATTTAACCTCTATAAATTTTCATTTTTATCTGTCTAAATGATATTTCACTAACTCCCTGTGCATATGATTTCCTACCTGGAGTCAACTTCATAGCTCTAGACTTAAGTTCTGTCTCATCAGAGAACTCTCTCTTTACCACACAGTCTATGATCATTCTTCATAAACTTAACAAATATTTATTGAATACCTGTGAACTGAGTCCTGGCCAGTTAATCTATATCATATCACTAAGCTATTAATTCCTTCATATGTAAGATAATTGTTATTTATCTCATCTATGTATTTATTTAGTTATTTATTCTGTCATTTCACAAGTTTTAACATCCAAGAGGCAAATTTTTGTTGGTCTTATCCATAGATATGTCTACAGGGCTAAACATAGGGTCTGGCATTTTATAAGCACTTAACAAATATTTTAAATAAATGAATGATTTCACAATATTTTTTGAGAGTCACTATGTGTCAATCATTCAGAGTTGCTTATCACACAGTTCTTGCCATCAAGATTGAAGGCAAGCAAATAAAAAAGAAATTATTCATTCAACAAATATTTTTTAAATATTAAATAAGCATCCACTACTGTCCTATGTGAGATACTAGCTGAGAAGTTATGAATAAAACATAACTTCAGTCACAAGGAATTGATATCAAGGATAAAAAATTTAACTTTTACGGGTATGCACTTAAAATGGGTAAGAGGGTAAATTTTATTTTATGTGTTTTTTGACAAAATTAAAATATTAAAAGATTTGTTACATTTAATTATATTTGAGGCACATTCTTTGATAAATACAAGTGTCTATGAAATTGCCTAATAGAAAGATTTGAAAAGAAAGAGAATAGAAACAGTGGAAATTTATTGTTTCACTGTTCTGGAAAACAGAAGTTCAAAGGAGAGTTTTGGTGAAAAAGTGACCTTTATACTGAGAAATGAAAGACAGGAATTGCCTGATTTAAGACAAGCATAAAAGTTCTAGGCATAGTTTCAGACTTTTAAAAATGGAGTCAGAGCAAAGGGCACATTAGAAGACTAAGATGAGTCTGAAGGAGTCACTAGTGATGGGATTGTATGATGCTGCAGGGTGGGGGATTCTGAAGACACAGTAAATTTAATTTGGGGTTTGAAAGGATTTTCTGAAGGAAAAGTTACAAAATCTGAGTTGAGCACTGAGTGTGATTAGGGAAGGTGAAGAAAATTTACTTCATACTATCCCTGCCAATCCTCTGGAAGAAAAACATGCTTTTAAAAGTGTTTCAAAAATGGAGTTTAGCTGGAAGAAAAAACAAGGAAGGGAATTACTGTCAGAGAGAATCAATGGAATAAATACAGGGCTTTTAAAAAATCTAATAGTACATATTTCCTTCTTTCACTTAAATGAAAATAGCAATGAAAAACATGATGGACATATAATCATCAAATAAGATGGTGCGTGTATCAGCTGACAATGTCTATCATAATCACAAACTGGATGGCTCAATCAGTGGAAATTTATCATTTTACTCTTCTGGAAAACACAAGTCCAAACTTCCAGGGTTGTTTCCGTCTGAGCATTGTAATGAGAGAAAATGTTCCAGCATGCTCCTTGGCGTATAGGTTGACATTGTCTTCTTGTGTCTCTTCATATCATCAATTTTTGTGTGTACAAGTTTCCCCTTCTTATAAGGACCCAAGACTTATTGGACAAGGTCCTACCTTAATTATCTTACTTTAAATTTATTATCTTCTTAAAGATCCTGTCTTCAAATAATATTTCATTCTAGAGGAGGAGCATGGGAGGATTAGATGAACTCTAGATAGGGCAAAGGGGTGGGAGGGGAAAGAAGGGGGTATGGGGGCAAAAAAGATGATGGAATGAGATGGATATCTTTACCCTAAGTACATGTATGAAGACACTAATGGTGTGAATGTATTTTGAGATATGAAAAATCGTGCTCTATATGTGTAATATGAATTGTAATGCATTCTGCTATCATATATAACAAATTAGAATAAAAAAACTTAAAATAAAAAAATAGTAAAAAAAATAAGATTGCATTCTAAGTTACTGGGAATTGGGATTTCAATATATAAATTACAGGGGAATACAGTCAGCTCATAACAGTTTGTCGAAGTGTTTTTGTGAACAGTAAACTATCAAAAACAAATTAGCATCCACAATACTACATATTCCACTGGGTAATTGCAAGGATCCAAAGGTATTGCTTATGAATACATGATTTCAAGGAGAAATGTATTTTTAAGACACTTATGAATGTGAAAATACATTCATAGGTATGGATTAAGTTTATTAAATGTTTTCAAAAGCCATTGATCAGGTGCTCACTTTGGCAGCACATATACTAAAGTTGGAATAATACAGAGAAGATTAGCATGACCCCTGAGCAAGGATGACATGCAAATTCGTGAAGCATTCCATATTTTTTAGCATAAGAATTAAAATCAAGAATCAATAAAGGCTTCTTCTCAGCAAAAGGAACAATCAGTAAAGTGAATAGAGAGCCTACAGAATGGGAGCAAATTTCTAGTACACACATATGAGAGCACTAACCTCTAGGTATTTAAAGAACTAAAAAATCTTAACAATCAAAACAAAAAACCCAAATAAGCCAATCAATAAATGAGCCAAATAATGAACATACACTTCTCATAAGATAATAAACAATCAATCAACAAATATATGAAAAAATGCTCAACATCTCTAGCAATTATAGAAATGCAAATCAAAAGTACTCTAAGATTTCATCTCACTCTAGTCAGAATGGCAGCTATTAAGAATACAAACAACAATAAGTGTTGGTGGGGATGTGAGGAGAAGGGAACACTCATACATTGCTGGTGGGATTGCAAATTGTTGCAGTCAATAGGGAAAGCAGTATGGAGATTCCTCAGAAAACTTGGATTGGAACCACCATTTGACCCAGTTATTCCACTCCTTAGGGACACAGCCACATCAGTGTTTATGGTAGCACAATTCACAATAGCTAAATTGTGGAACCAACCTAGATGCCCTTCAGTAGATGAATGGATAAAGAAAATGTGGTATGTATACACAATGGAATATTACTCAGCATTAAAAGAGAATAAAATCATGACATTTGCAGGTAAATGAATGGAGTTGGAAAATATAATGCTAATTGAAAAAAAAAGATCAAAAAATCAAATGCCAAATGTCTCCTCTGATACAAGGATGCTGAATCATAATGGGGATGGGGGACAGAGCATGGGTGGAATAGAGGAACTTAAGATAGGGCAAAAGGGAGGAGGGGGAGGGGAAGGCATGGGGGTAAGAAAGATGGTGAAATTAGACGGACATCATTACCCTAAATACATGTATGAAAACATGAATGGTGTGACTTTACTTTGTGTACAACCAGAGACATGAGAAATTGTGCTCTATTTGTGTATTATAAATTGAATTGCATTCTGCTGTCACATATATCAAACTAAAATAAATAAAATTTAAAAAGAGAAAAAAAAACATTGATTAGGTAGTAAGAAACATTTATGGCTCTTGCCTAAATTTCAAAAAAAGAAATTGTGTAATTAAAAGAGATGGCAAAAAGAAGACTCATATTTGAGTATAGGCTAAATATGTTTTATTTGAAATGTTTGAGAACATAAATATGTCAGATGGTTTTGGATTTAGGAAATTCACACAAACATTATGAGATGTCATGGAGATGACACCCAAGTTAAAATATGAAATTCATTTGTGTTTCACATGTCTTAAACACATAACCTGAAGATATTTTATACAACCTTTTTTAATGCACCTGCATTATGACTAAAACCCATTACATGAGGCCAAGTGTGGCATTTCCCACTTGTGACATCCTATTGGCAATGAAAAAATTTCAGATTTTGGAAAATGTCAGATTTCAGGTTTTTTTTTTTAAATTAGGCATGTGCAAACTGAAGTATATGGAGGACAGCTGGAGTAAAAGATACAGAAGACTAGAATTAGAAGACAGAACCTAGGAAAAGACATGTCTAATGTGGAGAATACTATATTGTATTTTAGTACATATAAAAATAATTTATTTTGTATTATGTTGTGCCACTTTTTTCCTGAGAAAAATTAATGCCCCAAATCTTAATTTTGTTTCCAGTATGTTCAAATTTTGGAAAATTAGATTTATTAATCAGGATTTTCCAGAGAAACAGGCTAGTGAAATAGAAGAGAGAGAGAGAGAGAGAGAGAGAGAGAGAGAGAGAGAGAGAGAGAGAGAATGAAATTTCTTATAAGGAATTGACCCACATGGTTATGGAAGCAGAGAGGTTCCATGATCTGCCATCTACTACCTGGAGACCCAGGAAAACTTTTTCATAGTTCTAAGGTTTGAGAACCAGAAAACTGATGGTGTAGACTCCAGTTCAAACCTAAAACCTGAGAACTAGGAGCACGGAGGGAAGGAGAAGACTGACATCCTAGCTAGAGCAGTTAAGAAAAGAGTGAATTTAATTTTCCTTGGCCTTTTTATTCAGTTTGGGCCCTCAAGGGATCAGATGGGGAGGGCCATTTGTTTTCCTCAGTTCAATTCCTGTGATGAGCTCTGTCAGATATACTATCACAGACCCATTTCCAAATAATACTCAACCACTTTTCTGGGTATTCCATGGCCTAATTAAGTTGAGGCAGAAGATTAATCATCACAGCTGGTGAAAGTGCTAAATAGTTCAACATTATTATGAAGATGTTCAGTGTTATAAGATAAAAAGTGAAGTTCCTAGCCATGGACCATGGAGATAAATTTAAAAACAAAATATCTCATCATTTCTATTAAAATTGAGCTATCAGAGTTGGACACCATCTAAGAATTATACACTGTAACTTTTGAGTTATCACTTTCCCCCCCAGATAGTTATCAGTGTCAAAACCAATTATAGTCAATTTTCTAAAGACTCTAAATATTAGGTTTGGGTCTTAAAAACATGTATGGTTGCCTCTTCATTTCAACAAGTTTAGTTTTGCCTAATATTTCTTTCAGCTCAAATTCCTTTCTTTCTGTTTTCTTAACCCTCTAAAATAGACCCTTGTCCACTCAAACTATTTTTCTTATTTCTTAGATTTTCACTATGCCTGTATTCTGTTTTAAAATAATCCATCTCTTTCATTGTGAGAAGCTGCATTCATTTTTAAATGTTTTTTCAAGTAATTCATAGTACAGCAGGGCTCACAATTAAAACAAACAAACAAAAACTGATATTTCTTTGCATGTGGGAAAATAAACAAACAGGTAACCATTAGTTCTCTCAACAAATATTTGCCATTTCATAAAGGCAGTCACTTGTTAATGATTAATATTTTAATTCTCCTACATTAAGCTTCATAGTGCTATTTTTAAAATTTAATAACTATGTTTTAATTGAAATCTTGAAAAATTAAGTACTTAGCTTATTTTACCAACTCCCTCCTATTTCTTCTCTCATTTCTTTCTAGTAGAGTTGGCAGTATTTTCATGTCTTAATTGGAAAACATTGTATTTAAATAATATACACAGTATAGTCATTTTTTATTTCTTCAACAGTTGACATTACCATTTGATTCTCAACTTTGAAGTATACAATAGCAATATCTACTTTTCTCTCCTTCATTGCTTAAAAAAACCTAAATTCATACTTATTTGCATGTATCTTTACATCTTCAGTATTTATTTTGTTACTAAAATTACCCACATGTTTATACATTCATTCAAAAAGCTGAAGATCAATAAATGTGTTTGTTTTATTATGACTACTCAGTATTTCAAAATACTGCAATTCATTTTCCTTAACGTAATTTTTAAAAATTTTCCTGTGGTTCCTGTTGCATTATTTCTACATTCTCTCATCTTCTCTGGAACTTTTAAGGATCTTTCCTTTATTATTCTCTTTATTATATGAGAAATAAAGGATTACAAATTTGAATTGGCTAACACTGGAAACCACGAGAAGTTAAGTGGCTGCTGCCCTGTACAAGCTGAAATATAAAGGGAGCTTAAATGACAATAGAGGCAGTAGGATCAGTTCAAATCCATCATTATTATGAGTAAAACAGTTAGAAGCAAATGCCCTCCACAGAGTGTGTCAGTAGCATTATTTTACATAGAAAGTATTGCATAATAACATATTTTCTATCATGCAAGTTCAAAGTTTAGAGATCATAAACCACTTTAAGTCATAGATATTTTACAGTTGACAAACGTGGTAAGTGCACACACATAAACACATATATACACACTAATTCAATAGCTGTGAGTGTTGTGTCTCATTTCTATTGTATTTTTCATAGCTACACTAAGATTTTTTACTAGATTTTTTAAAAAGTTGTAGGGATTAAAAACTCACTGAATTATAGGAAAGTGAGTGCTTTTCATAGTATGTATCCTTAATAGACAATAACTAATTGGGGCATGTATGTGTTGAGGATGTAGTGGTTAGTATTTGTAAAGGATGACCTTGACATGGTTTGTGAGGCTTCCAAAGCAATTACTGGAGAAACTGAGATGGAAAACAATGGCAAAGGCAGGGAGAACTGCTTGAATTAGTCCAAATCACATTGCTCAGCAGCATTAGATGACAGTTAACTTTTAATGAGGGAAGACACAAGGTAATTAAATCTTGACATACAATTATGAAAGAAAATATCAGGTAACAATCTTGCTATGCAATATAAAAGAAGAAAAGACATTTTTTTTTTTCTCAAAACTTGCCTGATGCTCTGTCATCTGAAACTATTCTTTATGAGTGCAGGGTGAAGGTCAAGGAGGTATCTCAACTCCATCAATCCTTTGGACAGTTACAAATGACCTTTCGCTTTCCATAAGACATTCAATATTCTGAATTGCAGGGATACATTTTTCTGTGTTTAGAAAATGGCAAAATTGAAACCTTTCCTATTGCAGGAGGCTCACTTTTGTTGACTCTTGGACCTTCTGTTCATTCCCAAAGCTTGTTGAGGCTATGATTTCATTTGCATTAACTACATATACTGGAGAAAAATGCCAATTTTATACTGTGTGTCAGAAAGAACTTTTATGATAACTGAATAACTTTTACTCTGGCTCTATTATTATTATTAGAGAGTGATAATACTTCTTCTAAAATACTCTTATGATGTTTAACTTATGAGAAGTAATCCATGAGTTTTGCATTTACATTAAGAGCTTATGTGGAAGATAGTAGCAAGATTTTAATTCCTGACTTTCTCTTGTTTGATATTCCTTAAAATAGTTATTTTTAGTAATAATTAAAATACATGAGAAAACACTCAATTCAGAACTAAGATGTTTCTTTGCTGTAACAAATGATGATTTTTACTTTTTCTTAGTTTTCCATATAAAAGGGCATGGTAATCAAGTTGTCACCAACTTATGAAATATGTAGCGAAACTGCTACTGGCTAAAATTACATTTATATTTACCATAAGACAAGATTTATACCATATTTATGAATAAATGCATTGTGATATGTATTTGCAAAGTTTATAAGCATTAAAAATGCATCTGGCCCCAGTTCAAAGAGTAAGGAATTATTTTTTTCACTCATTTATTTAATATGAAAGCATTGAGTCTCTGTTATGTGTTAGAGAGTACTCTATACACTGAGAATATAATCTGGAAACAAGGTGGAAAATATCCTTGTCTTTGTGAATTTTCCACTGGGGAGAGATAAATAAGCATGCAAGTAAATAAATAAATAAATATAAATAGTTGTTAATCCCTTGGAAAAATGAGAGAGTGATGGCATAAGCAGTGATATGTTGGAGCAGCGAGTACATTTTCTAGTGTGGTCAGGCAAACTTTGAATAAAGTGTGTATTTTTGCCTATGAGGCCACCAGAATTGAGAAACAAATATATGTCATTTAGTGAGTAATTGATTGAGGTTCTGGTCAGTGATTGCATTCTTCCCAAAGCCATTTCCCCAGCTGCAGCATTCATACTGATTTTTACTTCATTTAATTATTTATTTTTCTAAAAAGGAAAGGTAGTAAGTATTGCATCATAAACTAATCTTGCAGAGATTACGGTATATACTTACCACTTTAAATTTGTTATAATGACTGCAATACAACTGTAAATAAATCATTATTTTCCTTGGGATAATTTTCTAAGCTTAATTTTGAAAGAAATTAATATTATATATAAGCCATTTTCATTTCCTAAAAGTTGACTTTATGTTTTTTGAGCACTATAAAATCTGGTACAAAATTATTATAAAATTATTCAAAATTCTATCATATATTGTTCAAGAATCTTATGGTTTGGAAGTAAGATATCCACCAAAAGCTCACATGTAAGACAATGCAAGAAGGTTTAGAGGATAAATGATTGGGTTGTGAGAGTCTTAACCCAATCAGCGAGTTAATCCCCTGGGGATTAACTGAGTGGTAGTCAGTTAAGTGGTAGGGTGTGGCTGGAAGTTGTAATTGGGGTGTGGCTTTTGGGGTATATATTTGTATCTGGCAAGTGGAGACCTCTCTCTCTCCTTCTGATCCATGGGAGCTGCTTCCCTCTGCCACACCCTTCCGCCATGATGTCCTGCCTCACCTTGAGCCTGTAGTAATGGAGGCAGCCACTTATGGACTGAGACCTCTGAAACTGTGAGCCCCTAAATAAACCTTTCCTCCTCTAAAATTGTTCTAATCAGTTCTTTTGGTTGCAACAGTAAAAAAGCTGACTAAAACAAAGGAGCATGAATGACTTTTAAGTGCTTTTTTTTGAACATTACATGATAATTGTATCCTCACTCTTGCATTTCTATTGTGTTATAAACTCATTTCCATCAGGTCGAGAATAATTTTTGTTGGCCAATAAACAGAAAAAACAAGAACTAATGGTAATATATTGCTTAGAAGCTAAAAAATAGTTTTGAAATTTAAGGTAAAAAATGAGTTTATCATATGATAAGTTATGATAGAGTACAGTTGCTTTTATACTAGTTAGCCCAAAGATTTTGTGGGAGTGTGAATGCACTATTGTTTGTCTCATCGAAAGCAAAGTTTCAATGGCAACTTAAATCTGGTTAATAAAATAATAAACTTGAGGAAATAAATCTAGTTGCAGCAAGATCCTCTATTATTAACAGGAAAAATCAATTTACTCTTTAAACTTAAAAAATCTACTAGCAAAGTTAATTGACTTCCAAACTATGTATAATGACTTTGATATTGCACTCCATGATCTGAGATGTTATATATCCTATTGTCAAATCAGATTCATGAGGTGAAGAGATGTGAGTGAATATCAAGTTTTCCCATTAGGTTTAAGGATAAACATCATGAGGTTCAAGAAAAGCAGAAAGAGGTCTGGGATCTCCGATATCTCTCTGTGGGTTGTGTTTAGCCATTATGAATACACTCTGACCTGAATTGACCTGTGAGATTTTAATGATGTTGGAGGCCACATTACTTAACACAGAAGGAACCTTTTTGGGCATGAAATATCCCCATTTTTCACTAAGTTACATAATTATGTATTTATGTAACATTTTTCAGGTTCCATGCAGATTCATGCTCCACCATTCCATAGCTCATGGTTTGTTCATCAGCAACAAATCTGGTCAAGCAGGTGTTCCTCATTGTATCCACAGAAAGGATTCTCCTGTTAGAAAATAACATCATAGCTCTATCATCAGCTTATTTGAATATTTGACTGTGTTAATTTCTATTTCTGAAACATCATCCTCCCTCACTCTCTAGTCATGAAGAAAATAGGCAAAAGAGCTCCTGGTTAACCAATCACTTCTCATAAGCAAAAATGTTAAAATCACTTCAAATTATTCATTTCACATTCACATATATTGATAGAGAAACCATTCTCACCTGGAGTATTTCCACCACAAACACTTAGGAGAGGCTGGTGATAACTTTATCCTACCACCCTTTACGGGGCTGGTAAACAGAAAATCTTTGTCTCAAAATAACAAGGATTGTTTACAACAGATCATTAGTTGAATAAAATCTAAGAGTGCATATTTATTGAGGATTCAACTCCACAGTCACACTGTACATATGATCTGACTTTACACTTAACACTTCTGAGATATTGGAAAAATTATTCAATCTCTGCCTTCCTTCTTTCTAGTATAAATTGGGGCTTATAATTATACTTTCTTCATAATGTTGTTGTAAGTATTATTAAAAACTTTTAGAAGTATCTGATCTCAGAAAGAGCATCACCTTAATTTGTCTTCTGAATTATTACTATGCTGTAACAGTGAGATTTTCTGCTTTAATGCATAATTATGAAGATATAAATATACTCAGTTAACATATTTTCATGGTATTTGCATACTACTATTTATGTTTTTTAAAAATATTTTTGTGTTGCCATAATGCTGAAGTATAGCAACAATTAAAACTAAGGGATTGACTGTAACATCATTAATTGATACATAACACTAGTGATGGCAATACTAATAGAAATACCAAAATTTAGAGTAACAGTATAAAGTTCAATGAGAACAGACTTTAGCAAAACTGTAGATTATGAATGTTTGTAATGCATTTGTAGTGAACATAACACTAACTATTTTGAACAAGTAGCTGGAAGAGGAAAAATGCTCATAGAAAATATAAAATATTTTGATATTATAAGTATAATATCAAAATATTGTATGTTATTAAATGAATAGTTAATTCCAGTGTTTAGTATATTTTGGGCAAAACTATCTTTACTTTGTTTAATCTTCATCTTCAAAGTTCTCTTTCTGGTAAACTGAGACAAAATAATTGAAAAAAAATGTTTTTTTCTATATTGAATGAATATCATCCAAAAAGAGACAAAAGACACCAACACTGTAGAACTACTGCTGAAAATTACACATCTTGTAGCAAAGACAGAAACATTATTTCTAAGAAGCTTGTAAAACTGTAAAAAAGGAATGACAAGTATGCTCAGAGTCAGAAGTATTTGTTATTGGCAAATTCCTTTTATTGAGTATGGTTGAATGTCCTCTTTCAACTTGGGTTGAAATTCAATTACCATTTTCATAATATTAAAAGGTGGGACCTTTAATAGGTGATTCGGTCTTCATGAATTTGCTATTACAAATGGATTAGTGCCATAATTGCTCTTGTGGATTTTTTTATTATATGAGTGGCTCCTGATGAAAGGACTAAATTCAGCACCCAACTTCTGTCTTGCTTGTGCTCTCTTGCCACATGATGCTGTTTTGTGATTCAATAAGAAGGTCCTCACTAGATGTGATGAACCCTTGATCTTGAACTTCCTAGCCTCCAGAACAGTGAGTAAATAAATACCTTTTATTTATAAATTTTCCAGTCTGGTTTTCCATTATAGCAGCAGAAAATGGACTCAGACATCAAATAAAAGTGTTGAGCCCTGTAAAATACACATAGTATAACAGCAGAAGGGAACCACTGAGTAGATAGGATAGCAGATATTTTTATTCACAGTTGGATGAGTCCACTGACAAACAGAATATGAATCTCTCTTTGCAAAAGTGTATGAGAGAAAAATATGAAAGATAATCTGTTCTATATAAATGAAAAGTCATGATCTAAAACAGCTTTGCCATTTTATTTTGGTATTTAATTATTAATAATGATATTTTATTTCTGAATTCATGATGCTGACTGAGAAAAGTGCTTGAAATAAGTTCTAATGATTTTTTCAGCCATCACTGGAAAAGGACCTGCCTCTAAGTGGATTTTCCAAATTGCCCTACATCTGAAAGACACTAGCAGAACTTTAAGCTTGATTTTAGTGTTAAAAAATTAGTAAAGATAGTGTATAAGAAATGGACTAACCTCTAGTTAAGCTAAAAATAGTATATATTTCAGCTTCTGTTGAGTTCAAAATGTTGCTTTCCTGTTCTGAAGTATATGTCCAGTGAAAAATTCTTATGCTGGTTTGTAAAACAGATAAAACGTAAACATCTTTTTTGACATTGATATTGACATGAAATTCCATTTCTATGACATTACATTGAAATAACATGATTTAGTAATACATACATTATCTTAAAATGCCTGAATCTATCATTTGGTGGTCAATATATTATGATTTTAATGTTGGCAATTATACATCAGAGTTTATTAGGAGATAAGCAAATAAATGGTTTGATCAATGACAATTTTCCCAATACATTGATTCTACTTCCCACTCTCTGGGGGAAAAATACTCTGACATACATGTATCCGTTATCTGTTATAAGTGTATAAGAGATTACAAATATATAGCCCCTTTAAATAACATTCATTTCTTATCTCCAAGATTCTGTAAATCAGAATTCTAGGCAATGCTTAGCTGGTATTTCTGCTTAGGGTTTCATAGGGTGGCAATCAAGTCCCCTGCCAACCTTTTTTCCTATAGGGAGGCTTTTTTGAGGGAGAATCTGATTCAGGTTATTAGAAGAATTTATTTTCTTGCAGCTATATGATTGACATCTCAGTTTTCCTTCCTTCCTTCCTTCCTTCCTTCCTTTCTTTCTTTCTTTCTTTCTTTCTTTCTTTCTTTCTTTCTTTCTTTCTTTCTTTCTTTCTTTCTTTCTTTCGTGCAGGGGATTGAACTCAGGGGCACTTGACTATGGAGCCACATTCCCAGCCCTATTTTATATTTTATTCAGAGACAGGGTCTCACTGAATTGTTTAGCACCTTGCTTTTGCTGAGGCTGGCTTTGAACTTGCAATCCTCCTGCCCTAACCTCCTGAGCCACAGGGATTACAGGTGTGCACCACCGCACCCAGCTGTGGTCTCGGTTTTCTTGCTTGCTGTCCTTCAGGAACTGATCTCAGCTTTTGGAGCCCACTATCAGGTCTTTGGCATGTTCTCTCCTTCATAGGTAATCTCACAAACGGAGCTCACTGTTTAAAGGATATAAGGAGAATCTCTCTTTTAATTATCTTCAAATCTACTTATCATGGGCTTTAGTTATATTTTTAGTAATTTTTTTAAAACCCCTCCCCTTATAGTATAACAGAACACAATCATCAGTGATATGGTGACCATCTTTTTCATATGCTGTTAGATCTCAGATTCTGCCTTGACTCAAAGGGAGATTACACAAAAGTGTGGATAGTGAGGTTGGAGCTCTTAAAATTTAATCCACCCATACATCACTTGGTATTTGAAAGCCATACGTTTTAATATTTCAAAGTCATGAATTCAGGACATAGTATTATCATCTCGGTATGTCTCCATAGTTTCAGGACCCACTTTCCTTCTCAATATCTTTGCTCTTTGGCAGAATTATTAATGGTGAACTGCTGCTATGTTTTGTTGTGACATAAAATTGTAAATTGGGATTTCTAACTCTAATATCAGAGAATATGGTTAATAATGAGCAAGTTAGAATAAGGTAGCACTAAAGTTTATCAACTTTCCAACCTAGCAAGGTTTAAAAATATCAAAAACATTCAAAAGTTTTAAAACAGAAAATGATAAACATATTTGAAAACACATGGAGAAAATAAACATCCATAAGTAGATAAGTGGCTTTTTCCCCAGGTACATTTTCTATAAACACAAGAAGATGTGTTTATATTCTTACCATTTTTTAAAAAATTGGTATTATAATTGTTTTTTTTCAGATTTGATTATGACAAATCTATACCCACAGACTAATAGCCCATCTTTTATTTACTTTTTTATTGTCATTTGTCTACACATTTTCATGTACTTTTTCTTGAGCATCATAAAATATTCAATTTTAAAATCATTAAATTTATTTGCATAATTTAAAAAATAATACCAGTGAAACAAAGTTAATGACCCTGAATCATATCTCACACATCACCGTTAATGAATGGAAACAATATTGTAAGAAAACAAAACATGAAATAACATTTTTCAATAAAAGATGTTGGGAAAATTAGCCATTTGGAAAATAAAAGTCAAGAAATATTTCCAACTTATTCCATGCAATAAAACATTTCTCATAAAAGGTGAACTAAGCACTTAAAATTGAGCACTAAAGAAAAATCTAGGAATAAAATTATTTACCTACAGAAACGTCTGAAGAATAAAAATGATGCAAATAGGTATATAAAGGATCAAATTTGACTAAATAAAAAAAATTAAAGTTTCCTGAGTTCAAAATGCAGTATTTATGGAATTAAAATAACAATAAAAAGATGAGCTAATTGCCTTCATATGTCTAGATTTCTTGTACTATTACAAGAACATTTTTAATAGTATTATTAAATTGTAGTAAAGACCACAGATGTTCAAATTGTTTGTCACTAAATTTCTGTAATTTTTTCACATAAGTCAGATATGTTACTATTTTTCTCTAGCGTTTATTTTTTGTTTTATCAATTTATTTGTCAGCAATAAAATAAATGAGATTTTTAGGAAGTAATATCCTTAATATATGTTTTTATTTCTTCCAACTTTTTCTGTGGTCTTCTTAAGTAATGAATAAAACCTTCCATTTTAGGTTCATTTTCATATTTATTAGCACAATATCATACAATTAATGCTCTTTTAATTCATTTACTAACTTTTGTGACTAGTATTCTCTTTTAAGTGATAATTTGTTAAATACAAAGTTGTTCCTTTATAATGTTCCTGCAATAGTTAATAACTATATATTTGCATTTATGTTTGTTACTTAAGTAGTTTTTTGTGGTGCTAGGGATTGAACACAGGGCCTTGCGCATGAAAAGCAAGAACTCTCCCAACTGAGCTATATTTTCAGCCCCTTTAAACGGTTTTTACATTACTATAATGCTGAAGTATTGTTCCTATTAACAATAATGAGTTTATTCTAATGTCATTAATTGAAACAATATTAATGATGAAATAGTAATATAAAGATCAAAATTTAGAACAATAGCATAAAATGACAACAGAATGATTAAAATTGTGGATCCTGAGTCTTGAATTCATTACAACCAGTGTATTGTTCAAACCTTAGAATTCAAAAAACGTTACGCTTCTGAACTGTTCTGCCTAAACCATTAAATTTCAGAACCATTCAACACTCCAATTTTCCTCTTCTAAAGTAAGACATTTTTAGCACCTCATACTTCTTTGTCAACTTTCTGTTTTTGAGAAACTTAAGAATTCCTTCATGTTTTCAAGGCTTCGGACTCTGTATATGTTCTTTAATTAATAATAATTTTAAAAAGGGTTTGCTTCATTTGAAGTTTTATATATATTAAAACTACATATGACACAAAGACCACTGAGGGAAAAGAGTCAGGGATTTTCAGTTTAAAAAGGGGAACCCATATATTCACATTATTTAAGGATTGAAAACCAATCCTATAGATTTCATAAAATGAATGTATGGATAGTTGGTTAAAAAAAAGCTTCACTTTGTGGTATGGTGGTACACACATGTAAGCCCAATTACGTGGAAGGCTAAGGAAGTTAGCAAGTTCAAGGCCAGCCTCAACAACTTAGTGAGACCATTAGCAATTTAACAAGGTCTTGTCTCTAAATAAATGAGGTTAGGGATGTAATTCAGTGGTAATATATCCCTGAGTTCAATCCTCAGTACCAAAAGAAAAAAAAAAAAAAACCCAGTAACAAAACAAAAGGCTCATTTTCCTTTTTCAGGACAGATAATTTTCCTTATTTAGTTTTAATATGAGTAGTACACCAGGGTCAAACAAATTCAGCTTTCTACAACTTGCACTAAAAATTTATCAGCTTTGATATATGTGGAATCAAGTTGTGCTGAAAATGAAATTTTTTTCTCTTAACAAAAAGTCTTAATTTTCTGTTAGTGAAATATTTTTTTAATCAGGTACTTTAAAAAGAATATTTCTGTGGCAAACTGCTAGTTGTCTTTAATGTATTTCTTCCTTCTTTTCATGTAGAGATATAGTGTCTAGCCTCCCTTTTAGCAAATTTTAACCTATTATCAGGCCCACAGGATAGGAGAAGAAGAGATAAAGGTATCTCTTGGGTTTTTTTCCAGTTTAAAGTAAATTTATTTCTTTGAAGTTTGTCCTGCTTTCTTATTCTCTTATTCTGCAACACATATGATAGGGATGTTCTTCAATCAAGCAGATGAGGGCAATATCCCAGGTAGCAGTTAAGGAGCACCATGGAAGGACTGGGGTCTTTGGATCACTGCATGGATCAAGGTTGCCATACCAACCTGCACCGCCTACCTCCAAAATATGTAGAGAGAGATAGAAATATTTAGGCCACTGTATCTTGTATTCTCTCTTGCAGTAGGTTAGCCTTATCCATCCCTATTTCAATTAATATAATCTTCAAAATGAAATAAACTGTGTCCATCCTGACCATGCTTACCCACCTCTTCCTCAGAGATTGTCACTATCTGAATGAACTGTGTGATTACCATCATCTTATTTTTCTCTCTAGTTTCTCTGTATATGCATAAATACAATTACCAACACTTGTTATTCTCAGACATTTTCCCCCTGAAATCTGTGAGTACAAAGTGGAATTGCATTGTATTTTTTTTAATTTAAATTTCTCTGCTAAGGAAATTGAGTATCTTTTCATTTAATTAATCATTTTTCCCATTTCCTACATGAAGAAATACCATTCAAAAATCTTGTGCTGTGTGTCTTGCTCTTATTTATAAGCATTTTAATATATTGTGGAATGTATTTTTATTTTTATTAGTTATATGCATATATACATTATAATTACACATTTTTTAAAGTTTGGGCTTACTTTCACTTTCTTTAAGCTTTTTTTTTTTTTTTTTTAGATAAACAAAAGTGACATGGTTTACTTCTGGGTAAAGTTCTAAGAGACATCACATACTTCCTTGTACTCCTTTCTTTGATTCCATCAACTTGTATTCAGAATAAAATTGATATAAAGTAGAACTACATCTGTTCCAATGAGGACATGTAGAGTGAATAAAAATAAACCCTCACATTCATCACTGAATTTAGGGATTGTGCTTTACCATAGAATACTCTAGCCTATCTCTTGTAGATATTTTTTTGATTTAACTTTAGCTATTTTTTTTTTACTGTTACTATGATAAGCTGGTATAGATTCTTGCTCTTTAATACAATCTATCAATCTGAGCATTTAGACCATTTATCTTGATTATTGATATATTCAAAATTTAAATCTACCATCTTGTTCACTCATTTCCATTTTTACTTACTACTGAGCCAACATCCATTTGATTATTCTACGAATGTCCAGTGAATTCTGAGGCTCTCCACTTGGTTTTGGAGCAGGCTCTATTTCTGGCCCAAAGTGAATCTTGAGCACGATTTGTTCTAAACCTTTTGTCACCTTTAGGGGGTTTGAGGAAGTCTCTTCAGAAGCATAAGAGGCCTCTTTTCATAATTTACTGACTCTTGACATGTTGCAGAAAATAATCTAAGGATGCAAAATGTTTCAACAAAGATAGTAAAAGCTACATTAGAAAGTAAAATGTGAAGATATTAATTATCAGAGCACAATACAGGCTAATTCCAGAAAAAGACCTACCAAAAGGGCTTATGGTCAGAATTTTTTTTAAAATTTTAATTAAGGTAGAATATTTATAATCCAAAGGGCCTGGATTTTCCTCAGGATTGGGAAATATTAAGCAAGACCATGTTTCCCCTTTAGGGGCCTGGTCTGGCATGTTGGCTTTAGCTTACATGAATGTCTGTGGCCATCAGGTGGTCAATCAGATTATCTAGCCAAAGGGGCATGGTTCCTTAGCTTGATTAGGTTAATGGTCACTTTCTATGTCTAGTTTATGCTTTGCTGCATTCCAGAATACTTAGAGAAAATTGAAAAGTTGCAAAGTAATTTATGGGCTGTTCAGTGTGTTCATACCTCCTAGTTACTTTGTGACACTTAGTTACATTTATCTGGCTCATGGCTCACAAATAGTCCAAAACCCCCAATTCCACATCCCAACATGGACGTTTCTCCTTTAGAGACTCAGAGTTGTTTTTTTTTTTTTTAATATTCCTAGATTTCTTTCTCCTTTTAATTAGACCTTTCCTTAGCTCACAGTAGTGTCTTTACCTGCCTATTCCTGGAAGGACTCAATGGTATAGTCCAGTGGGACCTTCTGAAGGTCTCTAAGGCAATTACTGTGCAGCTCTCTCCTCCCAGGCACCCTTTCCTGTCTATCCTATCAGCTGTGGCCTTTCAGACTCCCAGATTTGTCTCCTCTATTCAGGGTGAATATTGGACTGTGCTTGGGTTTCTACTTTCTGATTTCTATTGAGAAACTTCATCAGAAAATCATCTGGTAGAACTCTGTGTCCAACTTATTTGTTTCTCATCTCTTGGGGATAATTTACTTCTGTTATCCAATGTCTTGAGAGTCATGTTCAAAATGTATTTTTCCAATTAATTTTAACATAAAAATTTCTATGGCTTTGAATTCAGGTTTAGTGGGACAGATATAAAGCAAGCAATGAAAATGTTACGTTTTCATGCTTTACTGTAATATATGATTTAGAAATATTTGGCTGTGAAATCTGGATTTGCAAAACTTTTCTTGAATTTCAATTCAGAATCATGATTTTAGCACTTCACCTTGAGGTGATTAGACTTTGGAAATCAATTAATATTCAACAAATTCAAGAGATAACAATGTTTGAATCGGAGAGAAAATTCACTTGCAATTTTAGGTATATAGAGCAACAATAATTAGAATGAATTGTTTCCATGGGAATTCCATAAATTACTTAGTGAATGCTGAAGCTCTGCGGATGTACAGGTTGAAATTGACATAGTTTTTAAAGGTTTTTTATTTTGTTTTTGAAGGAAAGCTAGAAGAATATTATAATAACCTGACTAATTGACTAGTCAAGCCTATTACATGGTCCTGTATCCAAAATGGACCTAAAACCACACTAACAAATTGTTGTATTACTATTTAAGCAGATGATTATTCCATAATAATAATATTGTCATATGCATATTATAAATTGATTATGCTTTAGAATATTATCTTCCTGGCTGAAACCATAAAGCTTTCCAGTACCTTAACTGAAACTTGAGATATATTTTAACTCTTAAATGATATATTTTTTGGGGGGTAAAAAACCCTAGATTTTATTGAAAGTGAATTTGTAAATTTGCTTTTGAGATAGTTACAATGGCAAGGTCCAATGGATCTTTTATATAGATTTCTATTATGCTGGTTGTAACCATTTTTAATATTGCCAACCATGTGACTGACTAATTAGAATATGCCACATTTTCCAAATTATCTTATAGGATATATAATTATCTCAGTGTTTTTAAGGGGAAGATGTTTCACTTGTTAAATATATTTGGGAAATATTGTATTTCATTAATTCTTCTTGAAGATTCATATTGTACCTTTAAAATATCAGGGAAATTTTCCAAGAAATAAACAAAATTTAATTTTTTTAACTATAATCTACCAAACATATGTGACTGTCATGTTAACATCCGACATGTATCTTTTCATTTAACTCCCATAATTATTTTATCCAGATAACTTAAAAATAATGACAAGTAAGCACACTACTTTTGCCATGGACTATATTTAATTTTATTTGTATTTTGGTTGGTCATTTTATTTTGTAGTATTTAAAATGTTTTCTTATCTTTCAGGATTTTTCCCTGTGGATTCTAGTACCAAAAAATTAAGAAGGTCCTTATTTAAAATTCAAATGTGACCTGTTACTCTCATTCTTAAGAATGACAAAAAAAAGTCAACCATTTTAAACAGAATGCTGTCTAAAATTTTCTGCATGACATATGTGATTCTTATCCAACCTCCTAAGACTTGGTTCTTTTTTATGTATTCCCATACATTAAGTACTAATAATTAACTTACTTCTAAATTTACTCTATATTTACTTCTATATTTACTCTTCTTTCTGAGCAAATGTATTATTGTGGGTACAGGATATACTCTGTTCTCTCTTCTTTGTACCTTTGTACATGTTTACTTGAATTCTTCTAAAACTCCTTTTATTACAGAGTTTCTGGGCCAGAACTTGTTAAGTAAGCTACCTATATTCAGAATGCAAATGAGATACTCTTCAAAGCATAATATCTTTTCAAGACATCTTAACTGTCAGTGACCTAGTCCCTGGATGTTCTAGGTATATATTCAGGGCAATGCTTACTCTCAACAAAGTTCTGACCTAAAATTTCATCACTCATTTTTTTTATGAAATGTATAAGTTGTTGATAAATATAAAGCTAGACTCAATAATAATATTAACATATGAGTAAGTGTAGGGTTTTATAAATGAAGCAAATACACATCCAAAATATTTGCAATACATTGAAAATAATGAATTTAAATAGTTTCTAATATGTAATTGTAAATACAATTATTTTGTAGCACCCTCTCTGCATATTGCATTTAATCTATGCATCATTTAAAAAGGTGATGTCTTTCAAAGAAATATAAAACTAATTAATAATCAAATAATGTTATTGTGCATAGCTAGTCCTACTATTGCAAAAAATGTCCCCTTATTATTTTCTGCCCATTCACCTTGATATGCACAGTGCCTGAGAGAATATCTGGTACAGAGAAGGCATTAAATAGATGTTCATTGAATTAATGTATAGCTGAATAATGGATGATTCAAGGTTTGAAAATCACTACGTTTCAAGATGACCTGTCCTTTAAAGCTTTTCTTCTTGACATTTTTCTAAAACAGAGAGATTTTTAGTTGTATCCAGCAAAATAAGTTTTGACCAAATCTTCACTAGTTGAGTTCCTTTCGAGTATAGTCCCTACATTCTAATTATTGTATTCAAATAAATTAGACGTATTTATTATAGGAAGAATTTTCTAGAAGTGAACAATTCAATTATTACAGTAACCATGAATATTATACTTGATGTTTCAGGATTCCTCTTGAATAATAATGTTCAACTAGTTAGATGAAGAGACACCATTAATGAGTAAACAGGTATTTTTTCTGTATGTTTTATTGTTTTGTATAAGGCAAAAAGTATGTTAATTATTTTTTCAATATTACTTCTTTTAATCCATGCAACAGACAAAGGGGTTACAAAAATTCAAGCTTGGAATTGTTAAGTAAGTGATGCAATAGTTTAGTCTAATGACTGGCCAACTTGGGATTTGGACTGGTGACATCTATCTCCAGAGGCTGAGCCTTTATCTATTAAAGTAGGTTTTTTCCCTCAGGGAAGATATTTCATATTAGTGCTCATAGTAATCATAGACATTCCATAGAATCTGGCAGAGAGTAAGTGATCAAATAATTTGTTAGAATAGGATGATCAATCTAAGTTCAAGCCTGTTATGATAACAAATACCATGAATATAAATTTACTTTTCGTAATCATAAGGATATGGACATTCTGTATCAAAATAGCTCCATATATTCTTTTTATTTGTTCAAAGCTATATGATTTATAAATGGACTTATTATCATGAAACTTTTTGAGTCTGTTCCTACCTCGATAGGTCATGTAAGTACTCAATTTTTAATATTTTGAAATATATTTTTAAATATAAATAATTATTAAACAGTTAGAATTTAAGGATACTGATCTTTTTTTTAGTGTTCTTACCACAAAAAAATCCTAGGTATATATTTTATATACATATAAAATAAAGTAAAAGAATTGCTATTATATAGGAAAATAATGCAAAGCTCTCAACTTGCTGAGTCTCTAAGTTATTATAATATTAAAATATTTATTATTGCATAATTGTATGATCTAAAAATTTACAGGATTCCAGTTCTATACATTCTTACCAAAATTTGTAACAATTTTAACATCAATTAGAGGCAAAAAAAAAAATGTCTTTAGAGGCAATCTAAACCTCTTTATGCTCATTTGTTCTTACATTATTTAACAAGTTTAATTTTAGTATTCTTATTGATTTTAAATTATATATTTTTTCTGTTCAAAAATGGTTCTTGCTTTTCAATAGTTTTTACAATTTTTCTTTACTTATACTGATAGTAGCATTTTTTCCACAATATTTGAAAATGTTCCACTCTGTTTTATCTTCTTTTCATAGACTCATTTCAGATTCAATTATGACAAGTAAACATGCTTATTCATGTTTTTATTGTCTATTTAAAATTTGCCTGTGTTCCGTCTAACATGGACAACTCACTCTTCTGCCCCTAATCCAATTCTGAAGCTGGGATACCAATCTTCCTTAGTCATGGTAACTTCTTCAACTATAGATGCAAAAACTTTATATTATTATTATGTAAATGTTTATGTAGTTATATTATAAATATATCCATTTTATCTGCACAGTTGCTCCAGTTCTGTACATACTTCACACATTCGTCAGTATGTCCTTTCAGATTACACAGATGGTTTTAGTTGAAAAGACATTCAAATTTTAAATAAAGGAGAGGGGATTAGACTTTGCCATTGAAAGTATAAATAGCAATCAGTGTATTACAGGCAATTTTATTTGTAAACAATATTAACTGCAGTACAATTAATTTTAGAAGTTGTTCCTAAAAGTAATTATTGAAAATTAAATTTAAAGCAAACTCCATCACCCATTACCAGCTTCACAGCATTCGTCTTTTTAAGCATTTAACATAAAATATAAAAATCTTTAAATGAACCCAAGTCAAGTGGTTAAAAGAACTACCATATAGATTGAACGTACAATTAAGAGAATATACTAATAGCTCTTACAATACTGATCATTTGCTAGAAACTTCAAGTGAAATA
This sequence comes from Marmota flaviventris, assembly GCF_047511675.1. Classification (NCBI taxonomy): domain Eukaryota; kingdom Metazoa; phylum Chordata; class Mammalia; order Rodentia; family Sciuridae; genus Marmota; species Marmota flaviventris. The sequence goes on along the minus strand of NC_092512.1, from coordinate 55,808,445 downwards.
AATTGGTCTAAATTAAGTAGCACTATTTGCAATATAGGTTTTCTTTTGAGAAGAAAAACAAAAACAACACCAGTGCATTTAAATTTTTCTCAACTTAAATTTTCCTTTCCCCATCCTCATCTCATTTTATTTTTACTTCAAGAGTTATAAAAAATGTAATTTGTATCTGTCTTAGGTCAATGGTCCCATTAAAAAATAGCCCAGGGGTGGAAAGTTATATGTCTCTATGGGGAACTATTCACTCAAAACAAAAGTATTTGAGTCATGTTAAAAGCCCTACAAACAAATAAAAAAGGAATGAAGTACTGATACTAGTTACAACATGCTTAAAACTCACAAATGTTATGCTCAATGAAAGAAGCTAGTCATAAAACAATATATGTTGTATAATTCCATTGAAATCAAGTGTTCCAAAAGGCAAACCTATACAGAGAAAATTTTAGAAAAGTGTTTCCCAAATACTGGTTTCAAGCTTTCTTCTAGGTTGATGAAAATATCAAAATTTAGATTGTGGAATTAGTTGTACAACTCTATAAATATATCAAAATTCATTTAAGTGTGAGCTTGAAATAGATCACTTTCAATATATGTAGCTTATATCTCAATTAAAGGCTTAGGAGCTCCCATACACACACCAGATGCACAATGCCTTAGAATCCAAGAAACTGTGTTAATAGCTATTGAGGTAGAAAACTGCCAAAGAGACTGGTAGGTGCCTATCATCCTCTGTAACCATTAGTTTTGTCCTTGATTCATGCTTGATCATATTCTTGACTGAAAATGGTCATGTTGAAATATAGGTGAGTATCTTGAAGGTATTAAGAGCCTGAGTCTCAACAGTTTTAAGTCAAAACCTCAATACTTAGTACAAAAAACAAACAGCTACATGATAATCTTAAAAAAAAAAACTATTTTTAAATGTTCATAATTTTCTATTTTTTATTGATGAAAAAATCTTTTAAAACTTAGCAATATTATGATTGTGGGTTCAAAAACATCTGTTTTCTGCTGAGAACTTACTCAGCATTTAAGGGTAGATAGATGAATTGATTTTATTGCACATGGGTTGAATTCTACTACTTTGTGAAAGTTCAGATCCTAGTTTGATCAAGGAGGTTAATATAAAATTAGTCAATGTATGAATAGATTACAGAATGGGGCAGTAACTAATGCAGTATTTAGAGTTGTGGAGGTAGCTAAAATAATGTTTTTGAAGTACCTTAAATTTCTTAAACCAGGTGTCCCATAAATATAGAGTACTGGATCTGATTATATAGTAATTCAACTCTACAGTGAGAAAATTGCTCACTAAAATGGGGTGAATTATCTCTTCTCCAAATACAAAGGTTCTAGTGCACTAATGTACTGGAAGTGATTATTTACCAAATGTCATTTGCATCCTTTGAAGTTAATCCAATTCACATGGTTAAAATGTGTATCTCTAGTGTCTATTTACATTGGATAATAACATCTTTTCATGTAAAATTTATATTTAAAATATTTGTGCTAGTAGATTTGTGTAGCCACTATTTTATAACCTCTGAACATATATATTCACAGTCAAAAATGGAAAATTTTAAGTAAGCTTTTGTTTTTAATATTATTAAAATCAAAATTTTATAATAAATCTTGAAATTATCAATTGTTACACTGATAGAGAGAAAAGAAATGTGAAGAGTAAGACAATTTGAAAAGTTCTTCCTTAGAAAATATCTAGTCACTTGATCTTCTATAAAATTGACTAGTTGAGCTTGTTAATTGTGTTAATGGAAAGAGCAATTTTAAGTTGTAATCAGGATTAAGCCAACATAAGAGTCTTCATTTTTCTTTTCCATTTGATGACAATTTTCTGTAATTAATATCAGTTCTTTTTTACATCAACTAACTGCCTTGATATTACAAATAGAAAATTATGCTGTAGCTTTAGGTAAGGATTAAATTGAGAATTTATGAATTCTTATTAACAGTCTTCTGTCATAAAATGTCCATAATTATAAAACAATATGAGTAAATAGTTACTGAAAACATGAAAATGCATAAGAAAAAGCTAATCTTAAAAATGGTAATATTTCTAAAGTTATATTAATTCAAATTCATCTAGGCTTATGAATTTGCATGGCATGTCTAAGAATCTAAAAGTGAATTGCAATATTTGAGTCAGACATTTGTTCATTTACAGCTGAACATAGATCTACTTTAACACTAGAAATGAGGTTAAAAGTAGACAACCGAAATCAATTGAATTTTCAGATTTAAATGTGATTATTGTTTAAGATCTGTAAAGTGATATCCAGTTTGTAACATTACAGTGAACTACACATTAATTCAATGGAAGTTTTGGGTTTTGTGTTCTAGTTGTTACAGGGGGAGAAAGTTGAAGATAATATGCATATCCACTCACATTGACTTTTCTTTTTACTCATTAATAGTTTCTATTTTGTTTTAGTGTCACACACATTTTTCTTATGTACTAATATATATGTCATTCATATATATATATATATATATATATATATAGACACACACACTTAAAATCTTTGTAATCATCTATATTTTGAGAACTATGACAACTTTCTGTGACACAAAATAATAAACGTTTTCCTTTTATCTCAAATCAAGTATCTAATGATTCTTAAAGGCTTTCAACTGATCTAAACAATTCTTCACATGGGACATAGTAAGTCTAGCCATTAGTGAATGAATTAAAATAATGCCATTTAAATATTAAGTATGAGCCAGGCATGGTGGCTCACTCCTATAATCCCAGGAACTTGGGAGATCACAAGTTTGAGGCCAGCCTCATCAATGTAGTGAGGCCATAAGCGAGTTAATTTAAAAAAAATTAAAAAAATAATAAAAGGGTTGGGAGGTAGCTCAAAGGTAAAACACTCCTAAATTGAATACCTAGTATGAATACACACACACACACACACACACACACACACACACACATATACATATACTATGATAAAACAAAATAATAAAAACAGAAATATTATATGATGCAAATATAAAATATGTCATCATATAATTCTAATTAACAGGCAGAATATGAGTATTCTGTTTCAGGATTTTCTTTTAGCAAAATAAGGACATCAATCCTGATTATTGGCTGAGTGAACATTATACACATTACTAAAAATAATAAATAGAGTAATAACCTTGCCACTCTATGGTGAGTTCTCCTTGGCATTACAGATGGAGCCAACTCATGTATAATGAATGATGAGCTCCCTGGGAAATTCAATTTTTCCTACTGTGTATAAATATGAAACTAAGTTGTTTCCTTTAAAAATAAGAAAAAAAATCACTTTAAGAAAGTCTTCCTTTAAAAACCAATTCTTTCCCTTCCATACAGAAAATAACTTCATTGTTTTCACATATAAATTTAATAATCTCAAAAATGTGTCTTATTATGTATTTATTAAATAAGAATGATCAATCAAAGGACCAAGTATGACAGGGTTGTTTCAAATAATCCACAAATATATTTTATATGGAGACAAACCATTAGAAAAGAACATACATGTGACCACAACTTAATCTCTTCATTGAAGTTGTACATCCTTTTGAAAGTGCTAATGATAATTTATTAGCCAAAAAAAATCTGTTCATGAATTTGTTTTATTTTTTATGCTTTTATCTAGTCATGAGCAATAATTATAAGCACTATATTTTAAATATTATTTACTAACATTATGAAATTATTGGCAAGCTTTTTGTTTAAAGTATGAAGAGATTGTTAAGTTTTAGGTTTTTAGAATTCCTGAAGAACTACAAAAAAGAAAGAAAATTCTGAACCTTCCAGTTTATAAAACATTGAAATTTATGGGGTACCAATATTTAGGGCAGACTCAGTGGAAAAGTTTCAGGTAACTGACTGAGCTTACTAGAATAACAAAATATTGCTACTGCAGAAATAAGTTACTCTGTCACTGGGGAAAGCCAGGGGAATCTACTTACATTTGAAGGAACGTCAAAGAAATGAAACTCACAGTTGAAGTAAAACCCAAACAAAACAGCAAGTTTCTTCATAAAAAAAGAAACAAATAGATGAAAGAAAATAATTTAACTGTGGTGTTAAATTTACAATAAATACACATAAAATAAAGTATTTGTATAAAATTCATTTCAAATAATGTTTATTTAAGTCAGAGAAATACATGATACCGAATGAGCTAAATATTGGAGTTGAATTCCGACACTTTTTTTTTTCTTTAGGTGGAATTTGGTAAGCTTTTAGAAGCATTAAGTTCGCTCATTATTATATCAAAGCTTTGTTGAACAAATGTTAAATCTGCTATATAAAGCAAGTATGAATAAAATGATTGTACATTCGGTTTTACATTACCCTTTAAAAAATAATTTCAAAGCCCAGCATTTAAATTTTAAGACTTTATATTTAAAGTTCTGAAGTAGTACCAAAGATCATAAAGGTCACATGCCTAACTTATTAATTTCTCAGATTTTTTTAATCAAAGTGCATTTCCTGTGACTATGAACTTTATTACTGAGTAAATGCTGTTTTGGTTTTTGTATCTGATATACTCATGTTTCATAAAGGAAATATTTACATTTCTATGTTTATGCAATTATGGTAGATTCCCTTTCTGAGTTAAAGAACAAACATTTCAGAAGAAATTGGAGTTGATAAAGGTATTTGAGTTATCATTCACATGAATGCATGCATATTTTGTTTTATATTATTATTTCTCTCAAGACAACATTTTGACATTTGCATTCTTTTGTGTAACCACATTTACAATAATTATTTAGGGAGTATTTCCATGCTTGACTGGTTTTAATATTCATGATGAGTTCTTCTGTATGATGGATTTTTCCATTCATTGGTTCATTATTTTATTATTATCTGAATGTAAGAATATAAATTTGCTAGGACTACTATAACAAAGTACCATAAAGTGGGTGTCTTAAACAATAGAAACATGTGCCATAGTTCTGGAGACTAGGATTCAGAGAACAATATATTCACAAGTATGGATCCTTTGGAGTGCTGTGAAGAATATTGTTTCTGGTGATTTGCTGGCAATTTTTGACACTCTTTGGCTTCTCCTGCATCATTCAGTCTGCCTTCATCTTCATGTGACATTCTCTGTCTGCACATCTGTGTTTAAATCTCCCCTCTTAATAAGAACACCAGCCATATTGAATTAGGAGCCTTGCTTTAGTATGACTTCATCTTAATAATAACATTTTCAATGACCTCAATCACAAATATGATCACATTCTGGGGTTATAATTTTAGCATGCATTTTTGGAGTGACATAATTCAACACAAAACAGTAAACATATTTTAATTTTTTAATTTGGGGAATATGTTTAACAGTCCTTTCCCATCTGACATGTGTTACAGTTCTCTTCATATACAACCAACAATATTGTTGGCTATAAAAAATTTGAATCTTCCTTTTGATTTAAAAAAATGGTGGAAATGCTCCATAATCAGCTCATTTTAAAGTAAGATTAATTGTATTTCTTTTGTTAATGACATTTATCCATTATTTTTTCTTTAGTACAGATATTATTTTCAAGTACTTTTATCTGCTACATGTTAAGCCAATTTAATCTGTAAAATCTTAAGTTACTAATTAGAATGATGACTTTGTTATTGAAACATATAGCCATTGCCCAAAAGGGCATAAACATTATAAACATTCTCTTCTTTCTCATAAAAAAATGTGTCCATTGTCAAAGTTTCCCTCTATGAAATCAATAGAGTTCTAGGTTTAATCTGCCTTGCAGTAGTGAGCATCATTTCTGTTAAGAAATGTTTATTCCAATTGCTGCCATAATCTCACTCTAACTACAGGAATAAATAAAAAAAAAAAGAAAGTCACAGTTATTTATAATAAGGACACTGACCAGAAATTGGACATATTATTTCCATTCCTAATCTATAGAACAGAAGGTAGACATTTGGCAACATTGAGCTCCAGGTAATATTGAGAAATATAGTCTGGTATTTAAGATCCTTGTGATAAACTAAAAATTCTATTAACAGGGAAGAAAGAGAATAGATATTAGAAACACCTTGGAGGCTTGGCTATAATCCTCATTTTGTTTCTCTTAAATATATACTTATTCTTATGCATTTAATAGACTTTTCTGTCTCAAGGTAAGTAACCTTAATGTCCCTTGCACTCACTGCATTGTACTCAAAGTCTAGGATCTTTGAAAAATGTGCAGTCTAACGTATTAGATCTGAATTTGGATTATTATGGCACAGTACTTTTTCATTAAAAGAGCAACTATCTGTATTTTGCTTCCTCAATGCCACTACAATCCAATAGGTAATTGTAGAATAAAGGCATACCAGCAAAAGTCTTTCCTTTTAGACTACTGAAGAATGATATCACATAACAGTCTCTGTTTTTTTAAAATATATCTTTTTTAGTTGTTAGACATTTATACTATTTATTTATATGCAGTGCTGAGAATCAAACCCAGTGCCTCACACATGCCAGGCAAGTGAGCTCCTGCTGAGCCCTAGCCCCAGCCCCAGCCCCCAGTCTCTGTTTTAATTGTTAAGTCACAGTTTCTATAAAGAACTGTATATATCCAAGGGATATATCATGTGAAAACACAGACCCATATGCATGATAGTTCTGCAGTATATGTCAATCCAAAAATTTCCCTTAGCTACTAAATGCAGAAGAAGTGACATAAACCAGTCTCAAGAATAACCATATTATCAGTGTAGCTACATTTGTTTAGCAATTGTCACCTGAAGCATAATCAGTATTCCAAATTTAAATGAAACAATACATTTTTTTTTTCAAAGTAAAGAGATAAAGAAAAATCACAAATTTTGCTCACGGAGTTACTTGATAATCAATGTAAATAATAATTTATTTTTTAAAATTATAACAACTGGAAGCAGATTAAAAATGGTATTGAATCGTATTTCTATGTTGAATACTTGAAATAATTTACCTCTAAAAGGAAAATCTATTTTTAGATTAAAATAGTACTAAAGTAATACTATTTTAGAATTAGGCTTTTTAAAATTTTACTTAAGGGTACTATTCTCCCTCAAAATGTAGACTTTCAAATATTTTTATTTATAAGTAGTTTTTGTTCAGCCATCCTTTTGATACTTAACGTCGTCGTGATTAAGGATCATCTACAGAGAGAGGCAGAACAGTATAGAATTCTAGAGTGCTTATTCTCTAGTCAGTTTTTGTACCCATAGGCTTATTATTTATTTATTTTACAGTAGAATGCATTTTGACATATGGTACACAAATGGACCACAACTTCTCATTCTTCTGGATGTACAAGGTGCAGAATCACACAAGAAGTATAATCATACATACCTATAGGATAATAAAGTCTGTCTCATTCTACCATCATCCCATCCCCACAGCCCCATCCCTCACCTCACTCACTCCCCTGTACACAAACTAAAGTTCCTTCAATATTCCCAACCCCCACCCCCATCCCACTATGAATCAGCACCCAATTATCAGAGAAAACATTCCTCATTTGTTCGGTATTATAGATATTTACACTAAAATAATTTTATTTATTTAACTTCTTTTATGATTTGAATATTTGTGCTTCTTCCAAAATTCATTTGAAATTTAATCCCCAATACAATGATATTAAATGAAGGCTTTAGGAGGTGATTAAGCATGACTGCTCCATTATCATGGATAGGATTACCACCTTATAAAAGAGCTAGAAGGAGATAGCTTTTCCCCTTTTGCCCTCTCATGTTCCACCATGTGAGGACATAATATTTGTTTCCTCAGAATGGCACATAATTCAGGCACCATCTTGGAAGCAGAAACCAGGTACTTACTAGACACTGAATGTGATGTTGTTTTTATCCTGGACTTCCCAACCTCTGAACAGTGAGGAATAAATTTTTCTTGTTTATAGGTTACCCAGTCTCAGGTAATTTACCATAGTGGCAGAAACAGATCGATAACTCTTAAACATATTCAAGTATCTTTTGAACTCCTAATTTTTGAATGCCAGGTGACATATTTTTCTCTCTAAAATCATATACTGACAGAAATTATTTGAATCTCTTCTTTCCTCTATTGATTTTAGAGTGCCATACATTTTAAATTACCTTGATATACTCATCATTTAATTTTATATATATATATAATATTTCATGTGAAATATATATTTTTATATATATAAAATTAAGTGATGAGTATATCAAGATAATTTAATTATATATACAAAGTTTAATAACATGATTATATATTGAGATAAGTTATATATATGTGTTTATATATATATATATATATAAAATTTTATAGCTTTCCGATTATTTAAAAAGCATGTGATAGAAATCTTTATTTACCAATGTTTTTTTTTTGTTTTTCATATATGTAAAGTTTACTGAAGTTTTTTTCATTTATTGAAAAAATTTAGCACTTTAATAGGTTATTTTATTTTTATGATAATTTTATCAATAAAATATTATTACCTTCTTTGGTTTAGAGTGTGGGAAGTAGGGCTCCAGTTACACAATTGGAAAATGGAGAAAACTTTCTCTCACATGTTTCAGCATTGAAGTTATCTATGTTTAAACTAGCAACAACTTGGTGTTTCCTACCCTATAGTATCCTAGAAAGCAGAGGAGGGTCAAAACAATGCTATGCTACTTGAAAGAGATGCCCAGTAGCATAATGCCACCACTTGAGTTCTCCACGGGGAAGCTCTGTGTACATGGCTATTTGTATGTAGCCCTGGGATTTCTAGTGGATTATATAGCCAAAATCTGCTAAAAAAATTCAAGTGACATGGAGGACATAATTGAGGTTTATACTTTGTCACTGGTAAGCAAAGCTCTCCCTCTGTTTCCTGGTTTTCATGTCCTAAAGTACTCTCCTCCATGATGTCCTTCCACCATGATTTTCTGCTTTACTTTGAGCCAGAGCTATGGAGTTGGCTCACCATGGACCGAAACTTTGGGCCCATGAGTCAAAACAAAACAAAACAAAACAAAAACCAGAAACTACTTTTATTCTCAGTTGTTCTTCTCAGGTCTTTTGATCACAGTGACACAAACTTGACTAAAACAGAAACTGATAACAAGAAGGAGGGTCCTTGCTGCATCTACTATCACTCTGTGGTCCAGAAGCCCTTGGAGCTGGTTTGTGGTAGGAATTTTGAAAAGTTGAGAGATGTAGGATGGAAACACTTTAGGATATGGTAAGTGGAGCTTAATGGGTAATTCTGGTGGGATCTCAGAAGACCAGAACACTGATAGGACTATAGCTAAAGACTGGATACAGGGCATTTGGAGTGTGATAAGGACTTCAGGGTATAGTCATTATGAATATTAGTGCCCTCATAAAAGTAGCTTCTCACCCTCTGCCATGTAAGGGAACCATGAGAGGATGTCCTTTGCGAATACAACAGTGAGCCCTTACAGATTTGCCGACACCTTGATCTTGGACTTTCTAATCCTCACAACTGAGAGAAATAGATTCTTATTCTTTATAAGCTGCTTCATATGGTAGTATTTGTTACAGTGACCCACAGAGCCTAAAGTAAAAATGAAAACAAGAACAATCCAAAAGAAACACACAAAAAAAGAAAGCAAATGGTAGACAAATTCCCATATATAGATATATACATGTAAATATACACACAAATATACACCCCTATATATTTTTTCTTGTGTGTCTGTATGTGTGCGTATTACTTGTCTCTGTTCTTTATGAAATTTAAGTGCAAAAAATATATTAATTTTATGTCTGCTTTCATTAGTTTATTGTAACTATGAGATTTTTTTCTAGTTATTGCACCCTCTTCTGTATTTTGATTCCATTTTATGAATATACCTCTATTTGTTTATCCTTTCTAATGACTGCTGGTGAATATTGAGGATGTTTGTCATGCTTTACTATTAGAAATACTGATACTCAAAACACTCTACATATTTCTTGAAGTCACACACACACACACTTTTATACATACACACATCAAGGACACTTATCATTACTCAACAACTAATTGTTCCTCATAATTATGCATTTCTTTAGCTTCAATAGACATTCCTTAGCATTTTTTAGATGCCTGGAACAACTTAAATGACTACCACCAATATATACAAATTGATTTTTCTATATTTCTGGTAAAATACTGTGTAAATTTTGAAAATTATACTTTTCCTGTGACTATATCATAGAATTTTAATGAAAATTTAAATTTTTCTAATCACTAATAAAGATGAGTAAATGTGGTAGGCATAATTATAACCTGCCTCCTCTACAAGATTAACTGCCTTATAGTATACACACCCTGCAAAATTCTTTCCCCTTGAGTGTCAGTCAGTATGATAAATACAGTTTACTATGAATATAATTGATCTTGCTCTTATGATTAGGTTATGTTAATATGGCAAAGTTGAAAGAATTATGTAGATGTAATCAAGATCTCTAATCAGTTAACTATGAGATAATCAAATGGTAGATTACCCTAGGTGAGCCAGACCTAATCAGATGAGCCCTTCAAAGAAGGACATAGAAGTCAAGGATTTAAACCAGCAAAAGTTCTCTACTTTGTGTGCTGTCCCTGAAAAAAACAGTGGTCAAAGTGTATGCAATGTTATTAACTGAGTTTTTTCAACAACCAAATGAGATTGGAAGGAGACCCTGAAACTTAGCTGACATCACAGCTTCAGATAATACTTAGATGGTAGCCTGTGGAACACTGAGTACAGGGCCCCCCCAGTGCTTGAGTCAGAAAAATTATGAGATTTCTCAATTTCTCCATTTGTGGTAATTTGTTATAGGGCAATAGAAAACAAATATATCAACTATATAAATATGTATATGTGTGTGCATATGTGCGTGTATACATGTAAAATATATGTATACATATAATGTGGAGGAGATATAAATTCAGATTGAGGATGTTTTTTGGTAGGAGTAAGAAATGACTTGTAGCTGTCACCATGGAGCTTCTGGAGTGTTATATTTCTTGATTTTGGAGCACTTTAAGATGATATGCTCATTTTGTGAAAATTTGTAACTGTGCATTTATAATTTTTACTTTTAGTTATGTTTTCCTTTGATAAAATTTACTAAAGTTTAAGTTTTATGAATCTCATTTTTTTATGAAAAATAATTTTCTTATCATTAAATAAATCTAAAGCTTTGGGATTATGTTTTCATGGATGCTTGGTGGATCATATTTCAATAATACAGACAGCATCATTGCATTCAATTGAATTTCTAAACTTTTTACTTTCTTTCATTCAATTTCAAGTTTTTTAAACCTCATATAAATTGTATTGGATACTGCTGAATACATTTAAAGTCCATTGTATATAGTCTCATGTTTTTGGTATATGATATGGAGAATATTTTTAGTAAATTATAGTGATATCTGCTAATGTAATTTTAGAGAGTACTATTTGTATATTAAATTGTGAGGTATTATGGATAAGCAACATTCAATACTTTTAAAATAATAATGATGCATATGATCCATTTATCACTAGGAAAATTTTCTTTATATTTATTGCATGCACATGCGTACGTGTACACACACACACACACACACACACACACACATTCTATTATTGGATAGAAGAGTCCCTGAAAAATTTATTTTTTTCTATTCTCTTAGGATAATTTTCTATGATGTGACTGCTGTACTATTGCCCAATGTCATCACCATCTAAAATTGTATCCTATATATATTTTTTAATTTTCCTAATTTTTAAGAGTACATTTGAAAAAAAAAACAGAGTAAAACATGGAATTTTGCAATATTAGCTTCTAAAAATATATTATTTTACATTCCAATTACTATTCCAATTCCATATAATAACAGCAAGATAAAATCTAAATTAAATGTAAAATTACATTCTTTAGATACCATATTTTGACAATAGACCACTGGTCTTATATTTACTTTATGTTGCTCCAAAACTTCAAGTAATTTTGCCCAGAAGGAGATTCACAATTGAATATGCTACTAATTTAAAAAAAATTAATCAGTTTGCTCTCTGTTTGCGATGCTAAATAAAATAAACAATTGCTATTTTCTCTATAAAAGCTTAGAGTGTGGTTATGAAAATAATATAGTGTAACTATATAGTTAAATAGCTAATTCCCATAAGTCTAGAATCTAATCAGTTTTATTGTGTTCTAGTTATTATTTTTCTGTATTGGAAGAGCAAAATAGTAATCCAAGTTATCTGTTACAAATATGAAGAATAGTTGTGAAGAGGTTGCAGAATTTAAGTATAAACCCTTGTATTTCAAAAGACAGGAGTTGTTTAACCCTGACTGTGTACAAATAGCACAAATCATGAAGATATAACCAAAAGTGCTCAGAAGTGACAAGTGAGTTAATGCCAGAATAACTATATATTTAAAGGTATAAAATTGGGCATGGTGAAACACAGTATTGAGAACTGGGTGCCACAAATTGAACCAACCTGGAATCCTGAGCTACTACATGAAGAAGAGCTGCTTTGGTGGGCTGCCTAGAACACAGAGCAGTTTGTTGAACAAGAAATATCAGAACTTTCTTGTGATCAGTCATTGAAATCCTACGTTCTTTTTTTTTTTTTTTTTTCCTTTTAGTGTAACCTCCTTTGTCCTGATTTACACAAATTATGCAGTGGTTGAGAAATATGTGCAAGAGTAAGTCAACAGACTCTATCTAAAAGATTTAGATAATTACCAAGAGCAATAGGTATGCTGAAGAAAAAATTTTTAAAAATGAGAACTGTGTGAACATTCCAAATTATCAAGTATACTGCACAAAATCTACATGAAAGGTAACAAACACTGCTTATATTGGAAAAGATCTAAAAGAGGCAATAGGAAAAAAATAAATGACATAATTAACAAAGTAATTTAAATAAAATATATGGTCTTAGCAATTTAAATAAAGCCTTATAATTAAAAATCTAATAAAATAAAGTATGAAATAAAAATCAGACAAAAATCTAATAAAACAAAGTATGAAAAAATACACCCTAAAAATTACCCTAAAAGAGTCAAATACAGAAAAAGTAGATATAGTCATTCTGGATATATGCAGTGAATAAAAACTCAAAGATGGCATTAGCCATTTTTAATGAGAAAAATTGAAATTCAGTGAAAAAATAAATAAATAATATATAATCTACTTTTAAAGAAAATTAAAGAGGATTTAATGCACCAAATAATGTAGCATTGTCACAGAGCCAAATCATCAAAAAATGTAAGGAAAAATAAGAACATGTTTGTAGCAGAAGACATTAATTTTTATTTTATAATTTATGTTGTGAAAAAATCAATAGTTGATTATAATAATAATGATAATACTACGTGGGTGTAAGTTTTCAAATTCTGTACATTGATAGTAATAAATACATTTTTATTACCACATACTTTTCATAAATGCATTTCATATTAAGTCACAAAACACTTCAGTCAGTTCTGAAGAGTTTAGCTAAAACTGGCTACATCCTCTAATTCAATAAACACAGAAGTGGTAGGAAAATATGAAGAGTAACAATGTATAAATTTTAAAATTATGGGTGTGTAAAAACTACATTTGTATGTATATAGATATATACATATGTGTATTTAGCAACTTCATTAGGCATATTTTGAATATCATAAAATGAACCTATTTCAAGTAACTTTATTTACTGGTGCAACAGCTAGCATTAAGTCAGTTTTAAAAATTTCCGTTTTCCCCAGTAAGATCCTGTATGTCCAATGAAAGTTCATTCCATTCTCACCTCCAACCACAATCATCTGTATTCTATAAAATTGCCCTTGATGAACATCAAATGTTTTCTCTCATATGGTGAAGCTAATGTAAAGAGAGAGAAAGAGAGGGAGAGAGAAGGAAGGAAGGGAGGGAGGGAGGGAGGAAAGGAAGGAAGGAAGGAAGGGCAGGGAGATTTCATCCAAATAGAATAAAGATCAGTGGAGTAGAGGAATGGAATTGAAGGGAAAGAGGAGGGGCAGGATAAGGAAAAAACAGTGGAATGAATCTTCATATATATGAAAGTTAGGTCAGATATATATATATATATATATATATATATATATATATATATATATATATATATATATATGAAATTACAGTATATATATACATTATACATATATAATATACATATATAATTACAGTATACATATATATATGTAATTTCATATATATATGTACATTCCATTCTCACCTCCAATTACAATGAATCTCACCTTTATGTGTAGCCACAAGACACTGATTTTAATATATATGCATATAAGTGAATAGCTGAAAGATCAGTAGATAAAAAGAAACAGTAGGAGGGAGGAAGGAAGGGAAAGGGGCAGTACTGGGGACTGGATTAGAGCAAGTTATATTCCATACATTTATAATGATGTCAAAATAAAGGCCACTGTTATGTATAACTAATACAAACCAATACAAAATGGAAAAAAAAAAAAGTGCTTGTATTGGACCTTTAATTAACTGAGCTTGCCGGAGTGTGGCTGCAGCAAAATAACCGGGGGGTGATGAAGAACTTGTGTAGATTGACACAGGAGGAGTGGAAGCCCTTTACTGTAGGACAGGAGTGGTATTTATACATTCCACACAGCTTATCTAATTAACATAAACCAAATACATCAGTCAACCAATAAGAAATCTCCACACTTAATGGCTTGCTGGCTCCACCTCACAACCGCTCCCTCTGGCATTTTGCCAGGCGCCATCCAGACTTGTTTACAGACTCTAACAATTCCCCCTTTTGTTTAATTTAAATAACGACCATAGTGGTTTTTACACAAACACCATAAATAATCTGCTACAAGCAGAAGGGGAGGATACAAAATGCCACAATACCAAGCCAATTGATGGCTCCATGCAAGAAGCCCTTGGAAAAATTATACCAGCAATGACACCATTTGCAAAGATACAAAGAGTTACAATTTGTTGTAGATTACAGTTTGTTGTCTCAGTCCAGGTAAAGCAGTGTATCAATAGATTAACTCACAGTCCAGGTAAATCACAGTCCAGGTAAGTTCTGCAGGCAGCTAGCTTAAATCACAGTCCAGGTAAGTTCTGCAGGCAGCTAGCTTGATCCGAAGTCTTGTCTGGTTTTCAGCAACACTGGAAATTCTTCCACCCTCGTTTTCACTGGCACTGGGAACTCCAGCAATGATGTTAAAGAAAATCCTGTAGTATTCCAGCAGGTGCTAAGAAAACAACCTTCTGAATAATTTAGTACATTATCTCAAGGTTTTTTACATTTGAAATAAGCCTTAATAGTGCTTATTATTCATTAGCTTCCAGGTGTGGGAGAACCATTGTAGCTTAGTTATTGGCATTGAAAATGACCAAACATCAGGGATGCCAGTAGAGTCTTTTGCTGGCTGTAGTGTCCTGGGCAGCCCCAGATGGCCCTGGGGAGTGTCCCGGACTCAAACTGCCACCGGGCATAGGGAGCAAGAGCCTGCGAGACTGTGCCTCCAGGTCAGGTTTGGATTTGGGGTCTTGCAGTGGAGTCCCGCTCCCCGGGCTGGGGGCGGGGAATTGCAGGCTACCGCTGCTTGGAAAGCCCTTGCTGCACCATGACCAGCTCAGGCATGTAGCAGCTGTGGCGCTGATTCACGCACCCTCCGGTAACGAAAAGTATTCCGTAATAGCCTTTTGCTGCAACTTTTTTTCCTGATAATCCTTCTTCTTCTTAACTTTCTTTTTCTTTCTGACTAGAGTTCCTGGGCTTCCATCAACACATGCCCTAATTGCTCTTGGTTCCACTGGGGTGCCTCTTTCCCTTATCAATTTACTTAACACCCCTTCCATATTTTCATCACAAAGACAATACAATACACTGAGACAAAACAAGACACAAACATACTGTATCAATCTTCTCCATTTTCTTGAAATGGTCATTTTTCCTCTCGCCCTATCTGCTTTGCTCCTGTCCTACCTAGGGACAGGCAGCTTTTTTTTTTTTTTCCTTCACTTAACCCCGAGTGTCCCGGGTCTCCCCGTATGGGCCACCATCTGCCAGAGTATGGCTGCAGCAAAATAACCAGGGGGTGACGAAGAACTTGTGTAGATTGATACAGCAGGAGTGGAAGCTGTTTATTGTAGGACAGGAGGGGTATATATACATTCCACACAGCTTATCTAATTAACATAAACCAGATACATCAGTCAACCAATAAGGAATCTCCACACTTAATGGCTTGCTGGCTCCACCTCACAAACCACTCCCTCTGGCATTTTGCCAGGTGCCATCCAGACTTGTTTACAGACTCTAACATTTTTCTGGCAAAATGCCAGGCGCCATCCTGACTTGTTTACAGACTCTAACATGAGCTCATGCAACACATAATCTCCTCTGTCTAGCTGCCTACTCTTAAATAATATTTCAGAATTTAATCCATGATGTAACACAGTCTATAGTTCCTATTTTAAATTGTTGAGTAATATTTTATTGTGTGTTTACACCACATATTGTCTATCCACTCCTCAGTTGATTGACATTTAATTTGTTTCCACTTTACATATTGTGAATAACACTTCTGTGAACATTCATGTGAAAGTCCTTGCATGGATATGTTTTCATTCATCCTGGGCATACACTCTGAAGTACTGGATCCTATGGCAGTTTTATGTTCAACTTTTTAAGAAAACACCATTCTGTTTTCCAAAGTAGCTATACCACATACACTTTCCCAGCACTTTATGAGAGGTCCCATTTCCCCACAGAATTGCCAGTATTTGTTAGCATTAGTCTTATTTTCTATTGTTAATGTGGTGGGTATAAAAATCTTATCTCATTCTAGTTTTAATTTGCATTTCCTAATGAGCTCTTTGCTTGTACTTATTAGCCATTTGCATATATTATTTATAAAATCTGTTAATATCTTTTACCCATTTTGAAAATTTATTTACAGTATGTATGTCATAAAATGTTATTATGTATATAATGAATGCATGGAAAATAACTGAAATTTCTATATCTAAGTTTATGGAAAAAAGCTAAAGTTATTTTAGGAAGCAAATTCATGGCCAAGATATTTATATTAATGGAAAGAATAGAGTGAAAGTAAATGAATCATTAGGTAATAAATTAGAAATTACAAAATCAACATAGGAAAAACTAAAAAGAATTAATACAAACCTAAACATAAATCAATAAATTAGAATAAATAGAACTAAATGAATTAATAAAACAATAAGACAAATTATTTTCTAAACTAATCAAGGAAAAATTTATTATAATCAAATGCACATACACACTAATAATAGATGAAATAATAGATAAATGGGATATTAACTAAATAATGTAAGGCTACATTTTCTACTTTATATCAATACATTTTAAATCTGAATAACATAAATAATTTTTTAAGAAAAATATATATTGCTACAACCAACCACAAAACAGAAAGATACCTTTATTAGAGTAGTGCAAAGAAACAGAATTTTTAAAAAGATTTATGCTAAAAATATGAACTGTTTCCCCAAGCAATCCATTAAGAGATGATTGAAATATTTTCCCTCATATATTCTGTGGGGAATATATTCTGAGATCTCCCCCCGCCACTGGGTTCCTGAAACACAGACCATACTGAATCCTATAACTGAATCTGACATATTCTATGTTTTTTCCTATGCTTACATTTCCATGACAAAGTTTAATTTATATATTTGATGCAGTGAAAGGATAATAACAATAATAATGAAATAAATCATTTATAACATATTATCATAAGTTTATGAGAGGTCCTTTCCCTTCTTTCTTATTTGCAAAATAGTATCTTATAGTTTAACCATTTCACTTAAATAAAGCATTTTGCAGCTTCTCCTTAGCACACCTGAATTGCCAGCATTACTATTACTGTACTTTGGTGCCATTATGAAAAAAATAATAATAATAAAGGTTATTTGAACATAAGCGACAATGTTCTGCCACAGTTGATTTGATTATTGAGACAGCTACTGAGTTACTAATATGTGGGCAGTCTATAGAGTATAAATACACTGGACAAAGGAATAATTAATTTCCAGGGCAGAAGGAGCAGGACAGCATGAAATTTCAGCATGCTAATCAGGACGATTCACTATTTAAAACTTATAAACTGTTTATTTCTGAAATTTTTCCTTTTGTATTTTCAGACCATGGTTTGCTGTGGGTAATTAAAACTGCAGAAAGCAAAACTGCAGACAAGGGCAGAGGGGCCCATAGTTTCAAAGCTATTAAAAATCCTCTAAAATACAGAAAAAAAAGAAAAGAAGATAGCCAAATATTAACCTAAAACAGCGATAAAAGATAAATTCAATATGCTGTGCTGTCCCCCAAAATAAAGAGAACTCCAGGTCAATCACACCTGTGAGTACCAGCTTAAAAACAAAAACAAAAAACATTAAATAGGGGCTGGGGTTGTAACTCAATGGTAGAGGGCTCACCTAGCATGCACAAGGTGCTGGGTTCAATCCTCAGCACTACATAATATGTATTTTTTAAAAATAAGCATTAAATAGCCAGGTGCAGTGGTGCACACCTGTAATCCCAGTGGCTTGGGAGGCTGAGGCAGGAGGATCACAAGTTCAAAGTCAGCCTCAACAATTTAACAAGGCCCTAAGCAACTTAGTGAGACCCTGTCTCAAACAAACAAACAAAAAGTCTAGGGATGTGCTTCAGTGATTAAGTGCCACTGAGTTCAAGCCTTGGTACGAAAACCAACCAAACAAAAAACATTAAGTAAATTATCAGCAATCATTACCCTGAAGTGAATTAATCCAGACTAAAAGACTCTTATTCCATGGGTACACTTGGTGTGCTATTTCCTTAAATCTGACTGCTCCATTACCAGCATCCACATTTAGCATTTAAATACTACTTGGCGATATTTGATGTTGATGCACTCATCATCTTGGAGTGTCTAATATACACAGGTGACTCTTAGGTGTCTCGCATCACTGTTAGTCTTCAGTAAATTATCTCATAAGAAATGACTGATTCTCTAGGTCTTCTTGCAAGGAGTCCCAGGACTGCCCTCTGCTATAATCTTCCTTTGCATTTCTCTAAATGGTTCACATCAATTTTCTTTTTTGTTTGCAAAAGAGGAAGAAGTATTTCTAGACCAGACATAGTTATTAGATACTGCAGTTCTACACTTAATTACTTAATTTTATGCATAACTCACTTAATCAAATAG
This sequence comes from Marmota flaviventris, assembly GCF_047511675.1. NCBI lineage: Eukaryota > Metazoa > Chordata > Mammalia > Rodentia > Sciuridae > Marmota > Marmota flaviventris. The sequence goes on along the minus strand of NC_092512.1, from coordinate 55,789,279 downwards.
AGATAGAGTGGTTCTTTTGCATACAGTACAAGCACTGATAATTTTGCATTTAAAACAGCAAATCAAACAAAACGCTAACATAATATGTACACATAACATTTCATAACATTTTTCAAATTTCAAAAACTCATTAAATTAGTGGTCAAATCCAGAGCAACACACATTAAAACCAGAACATCTAGGGTAGGGAAATAACTTTTTATTTCTGACTCTTTTTTTCCCCCTGTTCTTATCTTAATCAATCCATATTCTAATCAATCTGTTATATTTGTCTGTCTGTTATAGGGCTATTATTCAACTGTTTCCTGGAATTTCCTTAAAATTCTGCTCTCTTATAAGACTTAAACATGCTTTTAGGATAAGCTGGGCATTCAGATTCCTTTCTGAGGACAATAGAAAGCCTCGGATTATCTACTAATGGAAGTAAATGTCTGGCCTGATTGGGAGGAAAGTGCTACAGCATTGTACATTTTCTGTTCCTACTGAAAGAAGGAATGAGATTGGAATAAGTGCTATGGGAGGAAACTAGAAATAAGGTAATTTCTTTGGGTCTTGCCTGGACGAGCATGAAGAGGCCTAGATAAGGTGTGAGACAGGGTATTGAGAAAGCACCTAATTAAGGGTAGGCTGCCAGGAGGGAGCAGAAGGAACACTGTGGTTTTAGAGCAGTGAAGTAGCAAGTCCAGACTTACAGGAATTCATATACCTGAGGTCTGGAACAGTCAAACCAGCTTGAGGCCATCTATCACCATAGCAGTTATTGGCTGCGGGGCTGTTTGAACCCTAGATTCCTGGAGAGAGTACAATACCAGAGTGACTACATCACAGAGCTCCTGACCCTGAGATCCAGTAAGTAGATGTTCATAAAGCAAGGATCAAGAGGTTTGGTTCTCCCTGGGCACTTAGCTCTGTTGGCGAACAGGCATTCATTAGAGAGATAAGGCTCAAGTTTGAGAGATAGGTCTTAAGTATTAGCAAGAGCCTATCTGAGGCCTCCTAAAGTAAAACAGCAGGCCACCCACCATAGTAGTGAGGGCTCAGAGAAGACACAGCTGTGGCTGTCGAAGAAGTCTAGGAACAAGGAAGTAATTTTATTATAAATGATAGTGTTGCCAACAACAGCAAAATGTACTAGGTGTGATAAATATTTTTCCTATTCATAAATATATATTTTTGTCGATTTTAACTCACTTGAACATTTTTTCATTTCTTATACCTATAAAGGATTAGTATGAAAATTTTAAAGTTAGGTTTTGAAAAAACTTTGGAATTAGAAAAGACTGTGGAGATATTTTTTTTCCTGCCACTTTTCCTTGAAAAAAAATTCAAATGAGAAATATGATGGGGAGATTCTCTGACTTGCTTAATAGTCATTCAACTATTGAGAGGTAATGAAAGAATTAATAATATACCTGTTGCTTATTCATAGCACAAATGTATTTTAATTATGTAATAGATAATCCTGTTGCTAACAAAGAGTTAATTTGCCAAATATATTTTTAAATTTCTTTCTATTTTTTAAAAAATAATTTTAAATGTTTGTGGCTTGATTTAAGCTTATAGAAATACAAGTCCTTTACTCCTCACTAAATAAAAGAAAAAGCTACTTATAACTCATTTATAGCAATAGGCATTGGTACATTCTATATGAATATACAAAATATAGAATGTCACTATGCATACATTTATAGATAAATATAATTTATGCATTTATATATAAATACACATAAGGATATATGTGCACATATATCCTTGTGTATATGTAACATTAACATCTGTTCTTTGAAGATGTAATTTATAGATACATGATGTTTTAGTTCATTTTCTATTGTTACAACAAAATAATCTGAGGCTGAGTACTTTTTAAAGAAAAGAAAACATTTATTTAGCTTACACTTCCAGGCTGAAATTTCAAACAGCATGGTGTCAGCTCTGATTCAAGCCCACCTAGGTGCCGGACATCATGGTAGATGGCTTTCTGGTGGGAGCATGTGTAAGAGTGAGAGATAACATGGCAAGGCAGAGATCCAGAGAAAGATTCAGAAGTCAAAGCAAGAGTTCCAGCAAAACCAGCTTACATTGGGAGTGACATGGACCTATTAAGCCACTCGATACAAATTTGGGGTTAGAGGCTCAACCTTTTATGAAGGTGCAAAATGAAAATCTTGGTTCCAGCTTGTCTCAGGAGTCATCTCATTTATATCATTAAAGATACCTACTTCTGCTTTTACTGAGAAATATGTGTTTGGTAAATGGGTAGGTGGCTGGATACAAGGTAGATAGATGAGAAATAAGGGAAAGAGAGAAAATGAAAGAGAGAGAGAGAGACTGAGTGGAGAAAAAGAGAGGGAGAAACAGGAAATAAAATTATATCCCAAGAACATGGTAAAGTGGATGCCATTAGATAATTGATAGGAGTAAAGAATTGTTACAGAGGAAGCAGACATTGCAATTTTCTCGGCCTGACAAGCTGAGAAAGGCATGGTGCGGGGTTATATCCCACTCCCCAGAATGATAGCTGAGAAGATGGCAACTTTGCTCTCAGCACTGCTTTACCTGACACAGAATATTTTAATGATTATAATAGAAATAACTTGGAAAATATAAGACTGGTGATTTAAATTGTTCTCTTAGGTATGTCATCTAAGAATTGAGTGATTTGGAAATTTATCTCAACTACTTAGCAATCTATTTTTTTTCTTGCTAGTTACTAGCATGACATTCTTTTGATGTGTGATTTCATTATATCATTATATTTACTTTTATGTTTCCGTTTTTTTTTCTGTTTTAACATTTTTTTTTCCTCAGGCTTTGGAACAACACAGTGCTTGGCACATAATGTGCATAGCATGCATATTTGTTGAATAAAATGTATATAATTACTAAAACACATTGCATAATGAATATTAAAGAAGCAATTCAGAAATAAAGCAAGTTCTTGAACTTTTTATTTTCATAGAAACCACATTCTTTCCCTAGGCCTTATTCTCGACCAGGAATCTAGGATAGGACCATAGTTAAACCACTCTCCATTGTTCTTAATTCTACAGCTTCTCAAAACAGAAAAATACAATGACATGAAAACTAAAGAATATATTGAAATAATAAATTTTGGAGACTTTTAGTTTGAGCTAGAATAAAACAGCCTCTTTCTTTTCTTGGCATTCTTATAATTCAAAAACTTGAACAGAATAAAATAGCAAACATAGGAAGACTCTAAGTGATGGAATGAAAATGATGACCCGGCTGAAGCCCAAGGGACTTGAAAAATGAAAATATGTTGAGTTTCTTGAGTTTATTCTTTGCCTCCCATCTCTCTAGGATGGGACAGGAGACAAGGTTGCTACCTAAAAACACCAAAAGAAGCAGGGAAAAAAAAAAACCAGGAAAAGCCCACTTCTTCCACCAAAGAATAAGCAAAAGGGGGTCTTAGTAGAATAGCATTTTTTTTTAAATACCAGCCCAACTCCAACTAACACTAGTGGAAAACTGTCTTCTGCCTATACCTGGTGTTAGTGGAATCAAGCATGGAGCCAAATTTTCACCCTTTACTTGGCAGCAAAGGACAGTATTTTGATTATTTCACCAGAATAGTTTTAGTGAGTCTGAACTTTTACTCCACAGGCAGAAATAGGGAAGAATAATATGGTATTATTCAGTACCCTACTTCCCCATATCTCTTAGTAAGAGACAATCCAAGAGGACAGTGAACCTCCAGCCTTACTGTCCTCCACTCCTACCATCAGCAGTGAGGTAGAATGAGGTTGCAAGAGGTGGTATGAGTTGACACTATGTTATCCTTCCTGGGAATCAGTAGAGTTGAGTTTATATCTTCACCGAGCAACAACAAGGTGGTGCAATTCCAGGCTCTATCATTTGGGGAACAATGTCAGTGATGCCTCATAGGAAACTGAACATTGATCTTCTCCCAGATCTGTGTGGTGGAGATAAATGGGGTGATTGCTGAAAAAGACGATTAAATAGGATTCTTACAACATATCCCAGAAGTCCGGGACACAATCCAAAATCACACATCATTTTTAGAGCCAGGACAATTATACTTAAATGAGAAAAGACAAACAACAGATGCCAACACTGATATGACTCAGATGTTAGAATCATTCAACAAAGATGAAATTTGCTTCAGTATGCAATTATGAACTCTAGTAACAAGTGAAAAAAATAGAAAACCTAGAAAAAAATTCCAAAAACCAAAAATAAGCTATAGAATGGAAAAATAAAGGCAGGAAGTTGTTGGGAGCATTTAAAACTGAAAATTTAAAAAAAAATTAAAGAAAATTTTACTGCATGGGCTCAATAGTAAAGTGAAGATGATAGAAGAATCAACTTTGTGATAGAGCAATAGAAATACCAAAGCTGAACAAAAAAGAAAAAGTTAAAGAGATTCATAGATCTCTGTACCCAAAACAAATGATCTAATATCCATGTTAAAATATCCCAGAATAAGATAAAAGAACAGTAGCTAAAAAATTATGCAGAAAAATAATGGCTGAAGATTTACCAAATTTGGTTACATGCATAAATCTACAGATTAAAGATGCTGAACAGAATCCAAACAGAACAAATCCAAAGGAATCTATACTAAGATACAACATAACCAATCTGAAAACTAAAAACAAATAAAAATCTTGAACTGAACTAAAGAAAAATAACACATTTCCTATCATGAAGGCATAGTTTAAATGACAGCTGATTTCTCATATGAACCTATGGAATCAGAAGGAAGTCCATATCCTTTCTTAAGAATGAAAAGAACAAGGCTGGGGATGTGACTCAAGTGGTTGCGCGCTTGCCTGGCATGCGTGGGGCATTGGGTTTGATCCTCAGCACCACATAAAAAATAAAATAAAGATGTTGTGTCCACTGAAAACTAAAAAATAAATATTAAAAAATTTTCTCCCTCTCTCTCTCTTAAAAAAAGAATGAAAAGAAAAATCCTGAATTGTATGTCCAGTAAAAATATTCTTCAAGAATTAATAGACTTTCAGCAGAAGGAAAATTAAGATAATTTGTACCCAATTAACCTATAATCAAAAAATGATTGAAGGAAGTTCTTCTAAGAGAAAGGAAAACAATAACTTTAATCTTTCACTGACACATCAGAATTTAATCACACATAGGATCATCAGCCAACAGTATCCCAATGACAGTGGAGTATAGTGATTTATTTATTCTTTTGTTTCATGTGTGTACAGTCGGCACTTGACTACCAGCTCTGTCAGATACTAGGCTAGGCGCAGGGAATATATTTCTGAACACAATAGAATTGCTCACACATGCAGAGAGCTTAGAATCTTCTGAGAGAACTTAACCTCAGACAAATAATAAGACAGATGTGTTATTTGTGATCATTTTAAATCTTATGAAATGTGTGGTTTCGATGAGGTTGTATGTCAAATGATTCTTATGTCATCTAGCAGATGGGGTAGGAAGAGCTTTCTAAGAAATTATGATTTAAATTGGCAATGGAAAATGAAGGAGATAGCAAGGTTGGTCATGATCGAAATAGTAGGGAAGGAAGAGGAACATTCAAGATAAAGGAATAAGTCCCTGATTTTTTTTAGTCAGCTTTTTTACTGCTGTGACTAAAAGCCCTGATAAGAACAGTTTTAGAGGAAGAAAAGTTCATTTGGGAGCTCACAGTTTCAGAGGTCTTGGTCCATAGACAGCTGGCTCCATTCCTCCAGGCTTGATGTGAGGCAAAATATCATGGTGGAAGAGTGTAGCAGAGGGAAGCAGCTCACACAATGATTAGTCCACAGAGAGAGACTCCACTCACCAGATATAAAATGTACACCATGATGTACCAATGCCCCAATGGTCCACCTCCTCCAATCCCACCCTACCAGCCTTCAGTCACCACTCAGTTAAGCCCATCAGGGGATTAATTCACTGAATGGGTTAAGGCGCTCATCATTTCTCTTCTAAACTTTCTTTCATTGTCTTACACATGAGCTTTTGGAGGACACATTATATCCAAATCATAACATTGATGTACAAAGGAAGCAGTTTCAGATATCTTTATCACTTATAAAAAGCCTAGCACAATAAGAATTTGATTATAATGGGGAAATTAAACTTTTTAAGGTAAGCAAGACCTAAAATTCATGTAGCCATTATAAATTTTGAACATTATGCCCAATATGAAGTTGCTTCAGTGTTTCAAATGGAGGAGCATTAGGACCAAAACACCAAAGTGATTTCATTCCCTCACAAAGCGCTTTCTTTCTCAGGGTATGTAAAAGTTGGGTCACATGTTGATTCTCCTCCATGGTGATTCTCAGTGATAGCTGTTGGTGAAGGGACACCTACTAGCAACCTTAGACTTTGGAGTGACTTGTACCTTCTTTAACATTTTACTGGTTCATTTACAAAAGAATGATTTAATCGATTATTACTTACTCAACACATGATCTACAGAATTTCTTCAAGTGGAATTCTAACATTCTTTTTTTGAATCTTATTTTATTGGTTCTTTTTAGTTATATATGATAGTAGAATACATTTTGATATATTTATACATGTATGGAATATACCTTATTCTAATTTGGACTCTAGAACCCCTCTCCTTCCTTTCTTTTACCTTCACCTTGCTCTCTTCCTTCTATTGATCTTTCTGCCATCTACCCATAGTTATTTTTTTGAAATTAATTTCTTGTGGATATACATGAAGGTGAGATTCACTATGTTGTATTTATATATGTATATAGGACAGTTTTATCAGTTTAATTCCACTGTCTTCCCTTTTACTATACCCCTCTCTTCCCTTTATTTCCCTGAATGTCTAAACTACTAATTTTTTTTTTAAAAAATAGTTTTAGTTGTAAATGGACACAATATCTTTTATTTTTTTTTTTTGAGAATTTTAATATTTATTTTTTAGTTCTTGGTGGACACAACATCTTTGTTTGTATGTGGTGCTGAGGATAGAACCCGGGTGGCAAGCATGCCAGGCGAGCGCGCTACCGCTTAAGTCACATCCCCAGACCCTCCCCTATTGATTTGCTGGGAAATATTTGTGGGAAATTGATTGGCTTATATTTGTGGGTCTATTTCTTTGTTTTTTTTAATTTTTTATTGTTGGCTGTTCAAAACATTACATAGTTCTTGATATATCATATTTCACAATTTGATTCAAGTGGGTTATGAGCTCCCATTTTTACCCCATATACAGATTGCAGAATCACATCAGTTACACATCCATTGATTTACATATTGCCATACTAGTGTCTGTTGTATTCTGCTGCCTTTCCTATCCTCTACTATCACCCCTCCCCTCCCCTCCCCTCCCCTCTTCTCTCTCTGCCCCCTCTACTGACATTCGTTTGTCCCCCTTGTATTATTTTTCCCCTTCCCCTCACTTCCTCTTGTATGTACTTTTGTATAACTCTGAGGGTCTCCTTCCGTTTCCATGCATTTTCCCTTCTCTCTCCCTTTCCCTCCCACCTCTCATCCCTGTTTAATGTTAATCTTCTTCTCATGCTCTTCGACCCTACTCTGTTCTTTTATTTTATTTTTATGTGGTGCTGAGGATTGAACCCAGTGCGTCACATGTGCAGGGCAAGCACTCTATCACTGAGCCACAACCCCAACCCCTAATCCACTAAATTTCTATTCTTTCCCTACCCCCTTATTGTAGGTACATCTCAGAGAAAAAAAATGGATTTGGGGGATTAGCTTATTTTATTTAGCATGAGAGTTGCCAGATCCATCCATTTACTAGTTAATATCATAAAGTCATACTTCTTTATGGGTCAGTAATTCTCTATTGTGTTATATATACCATATTTTCTTTATCGACCCATTGGTTGAAGGGCACCTAGTTTGGCTCCATAGCTTAGCTATTGTGAAGTTTACTGATATAAACATTGGTGTGGCTATATCATTGTAATATAGTTATTTTAAGTCTTTTGGATATATGCAAACAGTGGAATAACTGGGTCAAATGGCGGTTCCATTCCTAGTTTTTAAAAGAATCTCCATACTGCTTTACAGAGTGGTTACACTAGTTTGCAGTCCCACCAGCAATGTAACATTTTCTTAAATTAGAACTAATCAATAAGAAAATTGTACTTTTCATAGTGTCTAGCAAATATCTGCCAAAAAATACGTTAATTTAAGGTGGTGCCTATAGGTTAGACAAACTTTCCTCAAAACCCACCTGAAATTTCCTAAGGAAGCAATTCTGAATAATATCATTTACTGGTTTACATTTCAATGTTCATACCAGCTGTGTACCCACAGATATCCATGCTGCATCCTGGGGGTGGGGAAAGTAGAAATTCATTACTCTCCCAGCTCAAGCTAACAGTTCTATATCTAGTAGTATTTAACATGCCTAATATTTTTTTCCTCACCCTGTCTCCTCCTCTCTTATCACTAACAGATTCATGCATATATAGGTAAACTCAGTCTTATGAAGACCTCTGTCTACAACAAATAGTTCCACATGCCAGGTGCACAAACTTGGCTTTAATAAAAAACCAATAGTGAAGTCCAAATGCCAATCTATGAAAAAAGAAATATGTCTCCAAAGTTTTTGAAGGAGACATTTTTTGTTTATCTCTGCACACTGCATAGAGAAGGTATGGTAGGTATATCACTTGGGGGTAAACTACTAGTCACTATTCATCAGGAAGAGCAATAGCTGGAGGGAGGGGGTAGAATGCTGGCTCAGCATGTGAGAGGCTCTGGGTTCAAGCCCTAGCAGAGCTATTAAAAAAATAAAAATAAAAGAATGTGGGGAAAAAGGCACACTCATACATTGTTGGTGGGACTGCAGATTGGTGTAGCCAATATGGAAGGAGTATGGAGATTCCTTGGAAAGCTGAGAATGGAACCACCATTTGATTCAGTTATCCCACTCCTCAGTCTATACCCAAAGGACTTAAAATCAGCGTACTACAGTGTTGCAACCACATCAATGTTTATAACAGCACAGTTCACAATAGCTAAACTGTGAAACCATCCTAGATGCCCTTTAGTAGATGAATGGATATAGAAAACGTGGAATATATACACAATGGAATATTACTCAGCAATAAAAGAGAATAAAATCATTGTATTTTCAGGTAAAGGGCTGGAGTTGGATAAGATAATGCTATTTGAAGTTAGCCAATCCCCAAAAACCAAATGTCTAGTGTTTTCTCCTATATAAGGAGGCTGATTCAAAGTGGGATTGGGAGGGGAAGCATGGGAAGATTAGACGAACTCTAGATAGGGCAAAGGGGTGGGAGGGAAAGAAAGGTGTCATGAGGTAAAAAAGATGGTAGAATGAGATTGATATCTTTACCCTAAGTACATGTATGAAGACATAAATGGTGTGAATATACTTTATATACAACCAAAGATATGAAAAAATGTGCTCTATATGTATAATATGAATTGTAATGCATTCTGTTGTCATATATAACAAATTAGAATAAAAATAAATAAAAGGAAAAAAATTTTGGAAAAGGAAAAAGTAGATTTGGCATCTACTTTCTTTGTGAGCATTCATCCACCTTTGTGTCTTTATTTTGTTCTCACTGATCCTAAACTTCCCTCCAAGATTCTATTGCAACCATTTCACATGTAATCTCTCTCTTTCTCCCTCCCTCTCCCTACCCTGTCTCCCCCGTACCCAGACATTATACTAGCTTATTGTGACATCTAGCTTGACAAACAAATTCTAACTTGACAGTTTTATTGACCTACATCTATTCCTTAATATCTGACCTCTATATTAGATCAGTGTAGGGTTAACATCTATTAACCAGGATAAATCTTCCAAGTACCTGAAAGAAATTTCAGAGTATTCCATTTGAAAATATGTCAATATATTGTAGACACCTCCACTCTGTAAAAAGTAATTTTTAAAATTTAAATAAACTTTTATTTCTTGATTATCTAACAATGCAGTCTAGTTAAAACAAAATCTTGGACTTTCTTGATGGGACTTATCATTATAAAAGTAATATTTATATATTTCCAAAAGCTATATGTTAAAATCCTAACCCCCAAAGTGATGGTTTTTGGGAGTTGGGGTCTTGGAGAGGTGATTAGGACATGAAGATAAAGCCCTCATGAATAGTTTTAATGTCCTTGTAAAAAAGATCCCCTTATAAAAGAGAGCCTCGCTTTTCTGACACACCAGGATTCATCAGAAAAACAGCACTCTATGAATCAGGATGCAAGTCCTCACCAGATTGAATTTTATGGCATCTTGACCCTCAAACATTGGGAAACAAATTTGTTTTCCATAGACCAACCCAACTAATGAAAATTTGTCATAGCAGCCAGAATGGACCAAGATAACCACTGAAACACATCACTACAGAGGAAATCTTTCCAGAGATATCAGTATAAGAGAATAAAAAGACATATATATTTCTGAGAAACAATTTTATCTTCAAATGTAGTAACATTAAATACATGGACTCTATAATAATGTTCATAATTGCTTACATTTAAATAAACTTCTAAGGTTAAAAAAAGGTCCATTTTAATAATATCAATAACTTTTTATTAAGTGCCTACTGTTTCAGATATATCGATATATATTATTCATATGTATCTTCCAATATGTTTTGTATATTAAGTATTGCATTCTTATATTACAAGAGCAAATTGAGGTTCAGGGGGATTAATAGTTTACTTAATAGGTTAGTTAAAATGTGGTAAAGTAAGGATGAAAACTCAAGTTGGCTTGTAAATTCTGTTCTGAATTTCAGTTCACTATGGTGATGTGTAAACTCTTGGCATAGATAATATTTTGACTACATTATGATATGATTTTTAAAGTCTACTAAACTGACACAAAAATTCCAGTGAGAATTCACACTGTTGAAGATGATAGTCACATACCTGGAGTGTAAAAAGCACAGAATTAAAAAAAAAAAAAAAACATACAAAAAATATCACTTTAAAATCGAAACAAGCTTGGCTGAGTTTATAATTGCATTTAAAGAACTTCTGTGTTCTTTGTGATACATATGATCCATTATTGTTTCTTCCCTAGAATTAAAATACCTTTTTAAAAATTCTTACAATTATCCAGTGTGATGGCGCATGCCTATAATCTCAGCTGCTGGGGAGGTGGAGGCAGGAGTATCACAAGTTCAAAGCCAGCCTCAGCAAAAGTGAGGCACTAAGTAAAGGTCTTTCAGTGAGACCCTGTCTATAAATAAAATACAAAATAGGGTTAGGGATGTGGCTCAGTGGTCAAGTGCCCTGAGTTTAATCCTCAATACCAAAAAAAATAAAATAAAATTCTTAAAATACTTAAGAACACTTGATTATGACCACCATGATTCAGTTTGTCTATTTGTTTTACAAATATTGAAATTTAATAATGTATTGCTTAATTTTTTGTTATCAGTTTTGATAATACAATATCTTTCTGGATATTGTCTTCCAAATTAAAAAGTATAATGTGTGCTCTGTGTTCCTGTCACTATTATTATTGCTGCTGAAATGATTAGTTCAATCCAGCATGCATATATGAGCATATGTCACCTGCCAGAAGCAGAGCTAGGACCACTGAATATAAATATAAAGCAAACAACATGGCCCTTGGCATCCATAAAATGTAGGTTAGATTCCAGTACATTGTATAGAATGACAGTTTAGAAGGCCTTTTTATTTTTTTTTTTCAATTTCAATGATCAATGATGATGAGCTAAGCTACTGATAATAGGACTGGTCAAAATTATAATTAACTTTTATTTTTCAAAGTATACCTAGCCCAACTAGGGCTATCTGTCAGATGAGCATTAGAGGAAGTACTCTTTGCTCTATTTCTCACCATGCTTGGTGTTCACTACCTTGATTTTTACTTACATCCATGTTATCTTCTGTCTGTGGTCCCATGATTCTACTTCAGGATCTTTGTGCTCTTTATAATTCTCTTATTCTGCTTTTTGATAAATAGGATTGGCTGTTTGCAGTGTACTATTCCAAATTCTTCAGAATTATTCTCTCTTATTAAGAATATTTCCACTTCGACTTACTCCCATGAAGAATCCCATGAAAATTCAGACAAACTAATTATTTATTTTGTTTCTTGATAATGATTGTATTTCTGGTACTAAAGACATCCTCTCCTGTCTCCATTATCTTTCCAGGATGAGAATATGAAAATCCTACCCTGTTAGGTGGAGGGGGAGAAAGAAGAAAGGAGAGAGAGGAGACACAGAGAGAAAGACAGAGAAATATTGATTTACGTTGTTAAGCAAAATTATAATTGCCATACAAAGTAAATGGACTAAGAATTTCACACCACAGTGATAAAATTTAAGAGCTGGCTTCTTTTGGAGATGATTTAAAAGCATGGCATGTTCTGATTTATGATTTACATTGATTATAATGTCACTATCATGATGTACATTGTGATCATTGTGATAAAAAAACCATAGCACAATATAGTAGAAAGAATAAAAATTTTGGAGTCTAGTTTTTCTAGAATACAGGATATTAATACTTTGCAAATTTATATAGAAATGAAATGAGACAGTTCATAATAAGTACTTTTGTAAAATGCAATAGCATTTTTACACCAAATTAAATGTCCAGCAATTCATTGTAAAAATAAGTAATCAAATTCCTTATGAATATTGGAATAATTCTATTTTTTTGTACCGGATATTGAACCCAGGAGCACTTAACAACTGAGCCACATTCCAGCCCTTTTTAATATTTTATTTAGAGACAGGCCCTTGCTAAGTTGCTGGGGCTGCCTTTGTGATCCTCCTGCCTCAGCTTCCCAAGCTGCTAGGATCACAGACATGTGCCACTATGCCCAGTTGAAATAATTCTTAAGAGAAGAATAATATACTGGTTTTATGTGTGTGTGTGTGTGTGTGTGTGTGTGTGTGTAGAAGTCCTTTTTAGGCTTCTTGAAAATTATAATAACTTCTTGATTCTCTAAGATATGTAAATAGAATACATATCTGAAACTACTCCAGGCTGAGATTGTTGGTTTCACTTTGATATTTCTCAGTTTCCACATTTACATTATTCACTACCAGAGAGATATGCTTGTTTAATTTTTTCTAAGTGGGTCTATAATAATATTTATAGAATATAATGTAGAAAATATCTGGTATCATGCACATTAATTTCTCATTTTAACCAGGATCTGAAAAGCAATGCAAATATGAAAGAATGTGTAATAATGTGACCAAAGAATAGAAGAAACAAGCAGGAAAAGCCAAAAACTGACATATATGTGAGGACAAAGCTGTTCTGGGATCTGAAAAGCTGGAAAAGACCTTGCAGTCATTGCCTTTGGATGTCATAACTACCCAATAGAACCATGGAGTAAACTTGCTCAAGCTAGAGCAGCAGATGACACAGCTTGAGAGGGGGCTTTGCAGTTGCCAGGAACCTTCATAGTCAGAAGGAAGTGACACCCTTGAGATTATGAAAAACCAAGGAAACATATCTATTCAGAATCACATTGTCAATGACAATTACTTCACACACATTTTTCTGAATTTTTGAGAAATACTTATTTTATCATAATTTTAATCCATATTCTGTTTGTCCCTAAATTCAGTGTGTACTTGAAGTGTTGCTAATAGAAATGTGATCAACTTTCATTTAAATGGAGATTTAAAACTAAATAAAAATATCATTTGTCAAATTGTGTTTGTAGAAGACCTGAAAGTAAATCTGCCAAAATTATAAGTACAAATCCTTTCATATTCACTTTGTATTTCAGAGGCAAAGCCAATGACACATTTTTCCTAGTGAGAGAAATGACACATTTGACAGATGAAATTAACAACATCTATCCAATTTGATTCACAAAGTATGGATGGTATGGAGAACATTCTCTATAGAATCTGCTGTAGGTGTTGACAACCTTCACGGAGCTCATATCCTGGTGGAGGGTTACAGAGTCCGCCACTCTTGTACATAGATGCCATCTATGTGGTTCACTGCTAAGTGCATTCACTTTAAAGGTATAAAATTTTTATTGTTCATTTGAACAGAAAAATTGTTAAGGTTTCCTCTTTTAAAAAATTATCATCAAATTCAGTTATTCGAAATCTATTTATTCTATTTTCCAATTTTCAATCCCTTTTTCTTTTTTTAACTATACTTTTTAAAATATCTTTTTTAAAATTTATTTGTATGTGGTACTGAGGATGTAACCTGATGCCTCATGTGTGCTAAGCAATTGCTCTACCATTGAACCACAGCCCCAGACCTTCTTTATTTCTTTTGTTTTATGTGTAGGCGGGTACCAGGGATTGAACTCAGAGGCACTCAACCACTATCTCCAGTCCTATTTCATATTTTATTTAGAGTCAGTGTCTGACTGAGTTGCTTAGGACCTTGCTTTTTGCTGAGGCTGGCTTTGAACTTGTGATTCTCCCTCCTCAGACTCCCAAGCTACTGGGATCACTACACACATGTGCCACTGCACCCGGACTAATTTTCAATTCTTTTCGAGTCTTTAAACATATATTCATAAAATACAAATAGGGAATTCTATCACTTTAGACTCTTCAAACATGTATTATTTTATAAAATAGTGCCTGCTTTTTAAATACGAATATTTGTAGGTCCTGCTTAGAATTGGGGAATGAAAAAGCTGGTCATTAGGAATTTTGGAACCTCTAAGTTTGTCCCTAGAAAACCACGCACAGAAAGATCTAATTCTAATATTTTTAAGAACTTTAAAAGACATTATCATTTCCAACTTATTAATAAACAATTAGCATTAGAGATACAAAGAAATCCTTGAATCTGGTTTTACAGATTAACAATTGTTAGGCACAAGTCAGTGGGAATTGAATGAACCTAAATCCATAAAGTATGGATGATATTTATACATATCCATAAGAAGATATTACATACCATTTACTAAATCTTGTACACCTGAGAAAATATGTTAATATAAATAATTGTTGTGTGAAAATTAGAGCCAAACATATTTGTAGGTTTTAAGCTGTCTAAAGTAATTTTACATTCTCAATGAATAATGTTTAACATTTGAACCAAAAACAGTTCGGCAGGAATAATTAAAGGCTTAAGTTAAATACATAGACAGTCATTTAAATTTAGATCTGCAATAACATTTACTATTATTCTCCAAGGCTTTGACTGCTTGACAGAAACAAAGTACTCTGGGATTAATTTCAAGAAATGGTGCCAACTGTGCCGCAATTTGCTGTAATTAAGACATGAAAGAACACTAAATATTCAGATTAAAAGAAGCATGATGGAGCATGATAGAGAGTCAAGGTGTGGCAGGAAGCCAATAAAAAAAAAAAAAGGGGCCAGGAGTACCATATTGATGGATACGAAAACAGCACCAGCAATGTTTAGCGAGGTTTATTTTAACGAATTGCTTTTGGTGATTATTTTAGTCTTTGATTATATTTCATATCTTTCTTCACTCAATTTTAAGGCTGACACACCATGTATTAGAAAGATAATAAAACTGAAAAAGAAAATGACAAACATAGTATTCTCATAAAGCTAATTAGTTTAAGTGGTGTGGAGAAGTCATTAGGAGGGTATCATAATTATCTTTATGGTGCAAGGATTTCCCTGGGTGTCACATTAATGTAGTTTCCTTTAGAGCTAAATGAAAGAGCTGTATAGGTGTTAACTCAAAAAGATTAAATACACTTTTTGTATTCATTAAAGTCTTCTTTATATTTTAAAGAGAAAGAATTCATTTTGATCCAACTAGTCTCCTTTTTGCTCCCTAAGAATTATGGGAAATATTTTATTTTGCCTTTGAACCTTTATGTATTGATTAATACTATATTTAGGCTAATAGTGAATCTTCCCTCCAACTGACTCTTTTTTTTTTTTTAAGAGAGACCCTTTAAGGTTTTGATCTTAGAAGGAGATGTGGATACTTGACCCAGTTGCTAATGAGGGTCTGTATAATCTCCAGTATCCTATAGCTCAAAATAGCAGGATGCAATATAAAAAGTACATCATAAAAGGCACCATTGGAATGCTTTTTGTCTTCACAGGCAGTATGCAAAAGATATGACTTTCTAAGAAAGTCAGAAGCAGGACTCCTGCAGGCACATGAAGCCATCAAAGTCATAGTGGGTAAGGTGAAGCACCTTGACAGTGTGGTCAAGAAACTGAAAGCAAGTATCTTGTGTATTCAGGGAGAAAAGCATCTGGAAGCAGCCATCAGCATCATCAGAGCAGGTCTGCAGCAGCCAGATGGGAACTGCAGAATCTGCATAGAGCAGGGCTTTGGAGAGGTGATAGTGTACCCCAGATAGTGTGCTTAACCAGAATGTGAATCTGTTCTAGCCTGACAAAAGAGAATTTCACATTAGAGAAACATGATTAGAAGCTCAAAACAGGAAATGTGGATCTTTTTCAGGCTTTGAGGTAGATGCTGCAAAGAGTCAGCATCTTTGGGAGAACCATAAAAACAAAACTGAGTTGTTTCCACATGCAGAGATCTTTGCAGAAAATGTGTTTACTATCTATTTAATATAGACTGTATATGTTAGATATTTCCCTGATGTTGCAAATCTCCATCTGAAAAAAATTAAAGTGCTTGTTGTATAATACTGGTGAGCAGTTAAAAATAATATACAGTCTAGAATTTTACCATTCTAGTAAAAATTTTTAAAAATACTTGAAGAGACATCCAAGTATTTCAAAGATATGAGTCTGCATAATTTACATAAAATAGAAGGGAACATTATTTTTATATCATAAATGATCAGTATGACCTATAATCTTAGGTACATATGCACACAATGTTGAATCTCTGTAGTTGACATCCATTTGTTTGTTAAGATTTTTTTCTCGCACACATAAAATAAATAGTATGAAGCCATGAAAATTATTATCATTATTATTATCTTTGAGTTATTGTTTGACTAAACTTTGTAGGATAGTATTTTTATGAAATAAAATATTAACGAAATCATTGGGTATATTATAGACAGCCTTTGTCAACTGCTTAATTTTTCTTTCCTTTATTCACACATTGCCAGATACATGTTTCTGGATAAAACCCCCTAGAGGTCTCCTGCAAATTCTTTTTCAATACAACCAGATCATTGCAGATAATTGTATTACACAGTGTATCGATCCAAAATCGTTGTGCACCGGAAACATCTGAAAAAACATGATTATAGCTTTCTGTTTATTGTTCGTACATCATATAAGCAGGCTTTTGTGTGAATCACCTGTAAGAAAGGCAAGGTGGAAACATCAGAGAAATTACCTCTTTACAAGAATCTATTGATCACTTTAAATCAAAGAAGTATGTTTGACATAAGATTACCTGCCAGTTTGAACATTAGGTACACTATGTTATAGCCTGGGGCAGTTGTAAGTCTGACAAAGGGATTGTAAATAAAGCATGCAGCTGTGAGCGCCTCTGGCTTGGGATCAAGTCAGGCTCAAGTCCAAGGCATAGGTAAACTTAAAATAATTTACCTCTTTTTAACAAGAACATAATGAATTAGAGTAGACTCTTAGGAGAACTCGGACACATAAATCTCTTAGTCATTTGGAAATGGCAAACTTCATAGAAAATTCACATCATACATAGTTGATAAAAGGTCTTTTTTGAGTATGTGCCACAAGTTGTTTCAAGTAATCTTGAAGTCAGTCTATTGGTATTAGGTTACTCTTCAAAAAGGAGACTTCCTAAAACATTCCTATATCCATAATCATTTGTATTTGACTTTATAAGTCAGAGTCCTTTACCCTTAAGGACTTCTTTATTTGATCTGAAAATTTTCCTCACAACTCATTTAAAAAGTTTTGGTGTTGTTTTGTTTTGTAATAAGAAATAAAATGCTGAAAATGTGTATAAAATAAAACATTGGGTTTAAACTATTTATGTAATTGCATTAATAGTCCTAAAACCATATCATTACAAAAACATTGATTATTTTCATTTTCTTGCATCTTCCTACTGGTCAAGAACAGGGAGGTATTAGTGTCTGTACACATTTTTAAGCTTGAAGGATATTTTTTTTTAATTTTAAAAGCAAACTTGTTGCAGCCTTTTTATTGGATTTTTTTTTTCTTACACTTTAACATGTGTTGAAATTATTAAACATTTAACTCATTTGTTCAAGAGAGATTCTGATGTATTCAGAATTTAATAAAGATGAGCTCTGGGTGATGCATTCCTCCTTGTTAAATATTTAGCTGTTTGTGTTAGCTCTGTGGTTTCCTGAGGCACAAATTTAAACTGTTAATATATAGCAGGTTTAAGCTATAAAGATGGTAGATGCTATAATTTCTTCTGGGGAAAAACTGGTCATTTTGAATACTTGCAAGAAAATAATGTAAACATGTATGTACATATTTATTGAAATTTAAGTTATCTGGAGCTTGGAATCTATAAATGAGAAACTGATAATCTGATATTTTAGATCTTCTTTTCAGCGAGACATCATTTAACTTCAAAGATGAGTGATAAATGCAGAGTATTTATATGTAGCAGCTTCTTTATGAGGTTTCCTGTAAAAGATACCTCTGATGTAGGACTGTAATATCTTTGTTCACAACTTTATTGAAGCTTAAGATAAACACTATTTTTTAACAACAAATAAGAACCATTAAAAGAAAAGATGCTCTTTTTAGTTAAAAAAAATCCCCTTCTCACTGGTATCTTCCTTCATTTGAAGATACTAAAAGTATTTTTTTTCTCTTCATTGTGAACTGCAAGAATGAAATTACCGATTTTCATAAAATATCATTCTTCTTAATGCAATGAATTAGTTAACCAGTTTCAAAATAACCTCCAGAAATGTACTATATAGCATAATGTATAGAAATATATATCCAAACAGATGATTTTTAAAAATATAATGCCTGATAACATTTGCATTTGATGACATTTAGTTGAGGAAAAAGAAATAAAGAAACAAATGAACACTTTTACAAAGGGGAAATATTTGAAGAAAATATACAGATATATATCTGCAAGAATACGGTCAACAAAGAACAAAGGAAAAATGTCTTTGTCTTAAATCACTTATTTTTTGAGAGCTTGAAGAATACCGTCTAAAACTGCGTTGGTCTAATGAAAGAGTGCCATCTATTGGATGACCTTGAAACAATTCTTAAATTTCATAAATACTGTATGTGAAAATAAATCAGTGGAGAACAATCATTTTGGCATAATTTGTAATTATGTCAGTCTCTGTCTATGTGAATGTATCTATGACTGAAAGCTATGCTAAATAAAAACACAAGAATCATACATATCAACATTATTTTTATAATACACTTATGTAGCAATAGAAGCCTCACAAATAAACTCAGTAAATTGTTGTCTGATTAAGACATATAATTTTATAATTCAAATTTTATAAACTTGAGATTCTGACATGCATCTTGTTTTCCCTCATACATACCTTTGTTTACTTGTGCTTTAAGTAAAGGAATCAGAGAAATGACTGCAAGAGCTTGTATTTTGACAACAAGGATCTGTTTAAATCTTCCTCAAAGTTGCATTGCATTACATTTAAACTAAAAAAAAAAAAAAAAAGGAAAACAAAACACATTAGTTTGGCGTTTTAAAAAGCAATGTTCTTGTTTTATCTTTCAGCCCAAGAACTTGCCAGTCAAGATGAAAAACTTCTTCTAATGGAATCCAGCTTGAAAGCTACTCAAGAGCAGCTAACTGAGCAAATAGCAGAAACAGTTCGCCAAGAACAGAACAGTAGAAAACCCCAGGCAGAGCTGAAGACAGTGACAGAAGGGATTATTGCTTCTGAAGAAGAAAAAAAATGATTACAAGTGAGTTGTTTTTTAGTATTTCAAAAAGTTTTACTTTACATACTGAAATCAAGTCAATACTTTTGACTTTTGTTGTTAAATATTTAACTCTGTCTTGCCAAAGGTTATGAGTATCTGTGCTAGTTTATACAATACATTGTTTATTCCAAAATAGAAAAACTTTAAACTACTTTAAATTTGCAACGTTTATTAACTGAAGTAGAACATGTTGAAAATTATAACATTCCTATTCCAGATTCTGGGTAATGATGTGGCAGTCAACTTTCTTATTAACTACCAAAAAATGTTCAAGGTAGATGCAAGAGAAAGAATACACTGTGCTTCTGTAGCACCTATCTGCCAATGGCCTTCTCATCTTTCTCCTTTTGGAGTCCAAAGGTTACATATGGCTCTTGTTGCCTTCCTTCTTTTTGTTAAAGTAGCTGCTCTAAGCAAGACACTATTAAATTGAGAGACATTTAGAGTAGACGTTTTGGTCAGACCATCGAGGCATGTGAAGGACTATGAAGAATAGTAATAAACATCTATGCCTAGTTTTCAAAACTTCATGAAAAAATGATTCTTAGTGAAACATCTTTAGGTATTAATTTCTATTTTGATCTCTCAAATATTAATGTAATGACTATACATATATAATATAATGTTTTCAGATTTTATCATTTGTTTTTCAAATGAATGTTAAAGAATTTTTGTGTTCCTATACTTTTCTGTCCTTTCTGCCCTTCTTTGATTTTATTAGTTGGATATTAAAAAAATAATGGTGAAAATATCATAGCTAACATCAATACCTTCTCTCCTCTGTTTTTTTTATTCAAAAAATTCACACTTTGTTCATTGAACCTTGATTGAATTAAATAACCACAGTTAGAAAAAAAAAAACACACACACATATAAATTTTTTCCCCTCCTGTCACTCATACCTTTGAACATAGTCCTGAGGCCAAAACTAAAATGTGTATTTGATATTAACTGATCTTTAGAAGTCAGATTCTAAACTCGCATAACTTATTGAAAATCTTGATATGACTACTTAATATAATAATTTATAAATCTTACTAATAAAATTAAAATTAAAATTTTTAGGTTGGTTCAGGAGAAATGTATTTCTCTTTTTCAATCTACAGGTTTCATATTAGAATATTCTAAAATTATTCTAAAAATCAAGATTGACATTTTACATGTTTCTAAATAAAATTATATAGCCTGATAAACTCTGCTTGCCATTAATGTACCAGATTCCTGAATTTAGACAACAAAAAGAAACACATCTAGCAAATATCAAAAGGTAGAAATTAGCTCTAAGGACTAAAAGTATATTAGGCTAAGTTTCCTTGAGAAAGGTTAAAGTAATATACTATTGTTATAAATATTATGATCCTTTAAATCAAGCCAAATTAAGCCAAATCATTACAGAATTTATGTGCTCAAAATATACTTAGAAATACATAATGGTTGTGAATATTATTACAAAGCTAATGATATATTTGATATAAACTTAAAATTACTAAAATACTTCTTTTTTCCCTTATAGGTAGATAAAACTTTTAAGGCACATTTTTAGCACACTCACAAAATATCTTATTTTTATCTGAAAACCGGCATAATAATCTGTTTCTAATTGTGGATTTTATATGTAAACAAATCACCAGTGATTCATCTAGTTAAAATATAATTAAAGGTCAGACTTATATTCTGTAAACTTGATCTGTGCTTATCTATTTTATATGCCAAAATAGATAGATTGTAAAATAAAGTAGAATATCCCTTCTTAATATAAAAGCTCTGGAGAGGTACACAAATATCAGCTAAGGTTTAAGAAGAGTTAGAATTGCAAAAGTATTTTTAAAATCTAACTATTTGTGTCAGCTTAACAATTAAGTATCTTAAAAGTTATAAATTATAAATATTATTATGCCATGTTAAGATAAGATGTTCTTAAATTTTAAAGAGACTGAAAAAATTATCATTCTCAATAATGATGGTTTCCTAAGAAAAACAAGTTCACCTTTCCTTTCAAAAATAGTTTAACATTGCATTGTCTGTGGATATGTTGACAGGCTAAATTAAAGTGGGTAAACCTGAAAAAAAACCCTATTATTTAAAAATAAGATAAAATCCCAGCCCTTTGGGCCTAATAAATAACAACAACAAAATGTTTATTTTTTCCTAACTCAATCAACAGGTGGCAGGAATTGATTAAATTAGCCAATTAATTCAGTTTTGGACAGAACCAGCTACTGTAGCACCACCAGTTAGTAGAAACGTAAGTCAGGTGTCATAGGGAATTCCAGCATTGTAGTTAGTTCACAGAACCAGTAATCCCTTATTTGGAAAATTCTGGACTTTAAGTGGTGCAAGGTGAAATGTATGGAGCCTGAAGTTGTGGTTAAAGACTTGAGTAGTTTCTGAGGTTTGGCAATCACAACAGAATTTTGCTGCAGAGATCAGAGGATTTCACTAGAAAACAGCATTCTGGGACCTTTTATTTTAAATAAGAGAAACCCTTTCTTGAAATTATTTTTAAGTTATTTTATTAAAAAAAAGAAAGAATAAAAAACCTGAACCATGATTGTTCTAAAATATGTTGGATGTAGTTATAAACAAAACTAGAATTTGTATTTTTCAGGCATCTGCTGCAATTTGAAATAAATGGCAGGATCTGATATTTATCTTTTAATGGTGATAATGCATCTGAGAGTTTTTTGGCAAATAATACTCTCAAAATGACTCTGTTCATTCACTGACTTTGGAATAGTTATCCAGAATTAGCTAGGTCCTCCACCACTAAAACATTTTAACAGGTTATGTTGTTTCATAAATAAATATAAAATAATTGAAAAAGAAGCATGCAAAGTTTGGGTAACTTAAAGAAAACTTTTTAAAATATTAAATTGTGAAACTTAGCATTTTGTTTCTATAAAGTAGAATTTTTGAGGAATACATAGGATTTAGCCTTTATATCTGCCCTCCTCTTTTTGAAGTAAATGTAAGAGAACACATACCATCCACTCAGTATAAGCCTGTTACACTTGAAAGATTTGTTCTGAATGTCCAGTGGGAACCTGGAAATCGTAATAATTTGTAGTATCGATTGAGTGAAGCTATGCAGCTGGGGCCTCCGGTGAATAGACAGGAATAGACATTTTATTGATTAACTTTTACAGTCATATTTTCAAGACTCTGCTGCAACATAATTTTCACTTCCCAGCTTTGTGTTGCTGCATCATGAAACTTGGATTCTTCTCCCTTAACATTAACCCACTTGAGGAAAAAAGTATGGACATGACTTGCCAGGGTTGTGTTCTGCAGAGATGCATAACTTTCTGGAATATGATTTTTCTCAAGTACTATTCTACCACAAACAGTAGAAAGAAACTATCTGCTTATAGCAGTTTTTGGAAATATAATTATTGGCATCTATTTGGTAATTAAACTTCTTCATATTTTTCTCATTCTTTTCATGTTTAGGAATTTTAATGTTCCTACATTAAATTCATGCATGTGACTATCAAAATGAATTCTTGTGATAGTTTTGTTTTTATTCATTTATTCTTTAAATCTTACTAAATGTAATCAGCAGAAGAAAATATATTGTAATAATAGTTTATGATTTTGTCTTAAATGAAAGATATTAAATACTAAATCATTTGGGCTAATATTTCAAAATAGGGAAATGTGAATATATTCCTTTTGGATACATTTACTATATATATAGTCCTGTGAAAGATTTTTTATATATATTTAAGCAAAACTGTTACATTCACATAGATGAACATATTGCAGATGTTTTGTGCAAAATTGGATGTTTATTTACTTCAAGTTCCTCATTACTTTGAATTTTTTATTCCTAGAACAAACTACAGATTTTGTATTCTACATATGTGGAGAATATTTCACTGTAATTTTATGTAAGAAGTAGTGATACATATTTAAACATTAGATTGGATTTAATTTTTTTAATTGCTATTTCTTTTTTTAACTCCTATCTTTACATTTCTTGTGTTTCTGACTTTTAAAGATCCAATGTGAGAATAAATTGTTCCTAACATAAATTTCAGGAGCTTTATGTCATGGCACAAATCAGGAGACATGGAATACAATTAAATCAACCAAAAATTAATCGACCAGTTTTGACAGTTAAATAAGATAATTCATATTTCATGAAGTTTATGCTTATTCTAGTTCACTTTAGGAATTTGTTTTTATTCCAGATGATTGATAACAGAGAATGTGGTTCTAAAAATTGATAGATTTGATTTAGAAAGTATACAAAGCATTTTAAGCTTATGATTTACTTCTTGTTTAATTCAAAATGAAAAAAATTGGGTAATACATCCAATCTTATTATTAAATGGGTGAAACATTTTCTCATTTCATTGAATATTAGTTTTTCATGATACTCAACAAGTTTATTGTTTGTTTTCTATGGATTTACAAAAATATCACTATTGAGAATTGCTTTGGTTTTTTTTCTTCCATGAAGCATTCATTTAGTCCATAAAAGTGAATGAGCATTTCTCTGTGCAATCTGTACATAAAGACTTGTTTGTTGAAATTCCACAATGATCACTATTAATACAGCATCTTAATATTTTTCAAGATTTTTTAGTTACTTGCTTATATATAAGTATGTTTTCTACACTAATGAAATAAATATTTTTTAAACATCTAAGAATGAATTCTCTACTTCATATTAAAATAATGAATATAATAATTTATATAAAATAAAGATTATTTTTATAGCTTTGTAGCTTTTTAAATGAAAGACTCTTACCTGCATAATCAAGTTTTAAACTTATCAAAATAAGGATCACAATTAAGACAGATCAAGGAATAAACATAAAATACAAAAACTCTGAATTGAGATTGATTTCAACGTAATCCTGTAGAGGAATCCCCACTTATTGATCAATTTTAAAGTCCATGCATAGCACTTAGAAAGATAAAGTAAGCAAGGTCAGATAATCAAAGCATTTAAATAGTAAAAACAGCAACTGCCACTGTAGACTGCTAAAATAAATCTATAATACAAATTGCTTTAGTAAAAAGTGGATGAGCAGCTGATCTTCCTATTGAACTCTGATACTGTTCAGTGACCACACTGGGAAAAGGATTGGGAGAAATGCCTTACAGATCAATATTGAGTGAGATGTAGCAGGGATTCATTTTGAACATGAAGGCATTACAGGTGTGAGAGTATAGACATCTTTAAGAGGTGTCGTGAAGTGAAGATGTTTAATGCGGTTAAAAATGGACATCCATGCATAATATCATCAACACGTCATAGAAGTGCTTTCTTAATTGTTTCAAGATATTGTTTGAATGTGCTTAAACCAGCTCTAGCATTGAAAGTGTACAATGTTGACTTTGCACTAAAATAGTAGTGTAAGTATTTTTCAAAGTAAGTTGATATCTTTCTATAAACATTCTACATAAATTCCTATCATTAATATATATTAAACATATCATATAATTATGTGATGGTAGTTTTTAGTCCTGTGCAAAGGTAAAAAATTAATTACAGAACAAGGGATGGAAAAAAATACTCAGGGAAACTCTATGGAAATGGAACATTCTTTTTTATTTTATTGTATTTTATTTTAGTTTTATATGTACACATTATCTATTTCTTTTCATGTGGTGTTGAGGTTCGAACCCAGTGCCTCACACATGCTGGGAAAGCACTCTATCACTGAGCTACAACTCCAGCCCTAAATGAAACACTCTTGCTGTGACTCCCATTTGAAACTTTGTGGGATTTGAAGAGTCCTATTTTCAATGAGAGTGATTGAATTCTATTGGATTACTTTTATTTTGGGCTTTAGTGAAGTCCAATGGGAATTTTCGATATATAGGTCTGTGACCATCACAATTAGGTTTTACATTTCAAATGTCCTTTCTTAGAAAATTTGAGTTTAACTTTTTCTACTTCATGAGAAATCTTCATAGCTATAAGGAAGTTTTGTAGAGAAATAAATTATTTAGCATAAGTAAAAGTATTTGTATTGTATTGTGGAACAAACAAATTCATCACTCAAAATGGACAATAATGTGATTTAATTACTGCCTAACTTTTTCTCAGGTTCCCATAGGTGTCATCCTTACATCATTATCTGTTTTTGTGTCCTCTAAATTCATCCAAACGCCGATTACATGAATAATATTATGTCTTGACAGTAGGATTTTCCATACACATTTTTATGCCAGTAATTTCTGATGGAATGTTACCATAGTCTCCTAGTAATTTGCTTTTTAAATATTTTTTTTCTAGTTGCAGATGGACACAATAGCTTTATTTATTTATTTTTATGTGGTGCTGGGGATCGAACCCAGTGCCTCCTACATGCAAACAAGGCAGGCGCTCTACTACTGAGCTGCAGGCCCAGCCCTCTCCTAATAATTTTAATGTGGTAGTTAAATCTTCAAAAAATTATTGATTTATTTTACTTTGTTTAAAAAAATTTCTAAATCAGACTCCTTAATTAAATAGCCTAAGCATTGAGTTATTTTAATCCATTTTCTTAGAGAATAGAAAAGAAAAAATCAGAATAGAGATTGGTTATATTTAAGACAAAATTTCCACATTAAAATGAAACAACAAAATCAGGCTCAGGGCTTGAAAGTTGTATAACTTCAGCTTAGTTTTTTTTCATTCCTTCTTACCATAATAAATAGTTATTTACAATCATTGTAGTCTTCATGTTTGCTGTATGAATTGCTGATTGCAGCGATTTTAATGGTAAAATTGTGAAACAATATTCATAGTTGTCAGAAAAAGGTCATTCTATTTGCATTCATTAGGAACCCGGAGGACCATGCAGTGTGTGTTTCCTTTGGGATGTTGCAGCTATTGATTTATATACAGCTGTAGGAAAAATTAATTAGGATTATATTTCACTTATTACTGCAGGCTGTATAATAAGAAAGAAAAAACACTTTTTGTTAGAAAGTTGAACAAAAATACCTAAATGGAATCATTGTTTCTTAAATCACAACTACTTTATCATGTAATTTTACTTTCATAATGTGGTTAAAGGCTTAGTGCATTTGTGGAAATTTAATTAGCACTTTGAGAAATTAGTGCTTTAGTAAATATCCTATAATGATAATGATAACTGAATTAAGCAAAAGAGACATTTTCCCCTTGTTAATTGAAACTTTCCTTTCTCTGAGCTAAGTTGGTATGGACCTGTGTCTTCTAGAGTTTGCAAGTACCAGGAAGCTTCACCATGAAAGACTTAAATCAAAAAACAGAGCTGTCACCCGGACCAGGTGAATAGATTCCAGAAATGAGAGTCTGAGAAGTGAAAGAACCAGAGAGAGACTCTCAGTTTTTAAACTTTCAGTCTCAGAAACTGTATGTAATTAGGTTCTTCTTTGAATTTAACACAACAACTGAACTGGAATGTGTTATATCAACTATATCCTCAGTTAGTGTGATAAGATGAGGCTTCAGGTTGTTTTATAAATATATTTGGTCTCTTTCTATGAACAGCATATATACTCAAGTGGAAAATAATTGAAAGCAGTACTGTGCATTGTTTATATGTGACACATATTTGAGATTAATCAAATTGTAGTCACTTCTAATTAACAGCAGAGAATAAATTCAAAATGGGGCAGAGACAGATGACAAAAGATAGTTTGTGTGTGTTCAAGACATACTTTATGAATGGAAATACATGCCTATTGTGACACTTCAAACTTGAAGATTTTATTCACTCCCCTATTGTCTTTTGGAAATGTAACATTTTGAGAGAGACCCACCACCTAGTCTATGGTGGGCACCTAAATGTAGAATCAACATTTAGGAAAAAAAAATAATTAAAGGTATTTTGATGCTACTATAAAAACCTAACTATAAGTATATAAGCCCATAGATATTATTGGTAATTCTTAGATGTCATGAATGGAGTTTATAAAAGGCCAACAGCTAAACTGAGTCTAAGTCCAGTTTTCTTTACATTTTATAGATTAAATATCTTCTATGTTATCCCCCCCGCCAACCCCAATACTCAATTATGGCTGTAAGGATCTATTCCTCAATGTACCTGGTGGAACACAGATTAGATTAACATTGTCTTTTGTTTTTGCTTCAAATGCTCAGAGTTCCTTCAAGAGAAGGTAGTTTTTATCTTGAACATATGTGACTGTGTCTTTCTAGAGTGATAGCTCAATACTTTCCACCTTGGGACATTTTAAATTGTGTTGCAAAAATTACAGAAGATAATGATTTTTATAGTGAATCTATTTTCAGATAATGCTGTGTGTTAGACCCCAAATGAGTTAACTAAGAATTTTATAAAACTCATGGAAGTCTTAATGGCTAACATTTTGAATTACTTTCTTAATTAAAATAAAAATACTTGAACTTTATTTCTTAGGAAATTTTACAGAACAAACTATGTATTTATCCAAAATTTATTGAAAAGGAAACTATTTAAAATATTTCTTTAGGTTGTAAGGGACACAGGAGCTTAGATAGAGTTCCTCACCATGAGGTGTTCATAAGACAACAGGTAGAAAATTCATGGGAAGATGTTCAAAACATTAGGCAATATATAACATGCCCTTAATTTTAAAGGAAAACAGCAGTACTATAGGAGCAATGAGTAAAGTCTTCCTTTCATAAGGAGTATTAAAGACATAGTAATAATTGGGAACTATGAATTTGGGATGTGTAAATATTTGACAGTATATTTTACATGGTTACTAAGACTAAAGAGCAAAATCAGAATAATGGGAAAGTGCACTGTGGTTTAGAAAATGGTGAGCAATTAATTTTGTAGGGAATATTAGAATGTTGGGCAGATTGAAATTACATCATGGGTGATCTTCAATGCTAATTTTGGTAACTTGTAATTTGCTTAGAAGCAATATAGGGAGATTATAAAGAGTGGTGAATAGGCTGAGGATATAGCTTAGTTGGTAGAGTGCTTGTCTTGCATGCACAAGACCCTAGATTCAAATCCCAGCATCACTTATAAAAAAGTGATAAACAGAGACTGTGGAAATGATCACAGTAATACTAGAGAAGCAATAGTCTCTCATCTTTTTCCTTTAACATTTCACCTGGCTTATTCCTAAGTATCCTTAAAAAAATAAACTTTTAGTTTTTTTTTTTCCTTCTTTTGCCAGACTCATCAACACTATCTGTGCTGACATGGCACCAGATGGATGCTGGTATAGTACATATTTTACTTTGGTATGCCTATTGAATAATCTTAAAGATTTCCTCTAATGGTTAGATTTGTGTTCATTACTGTCTTCCTGAACTATTGTAGGCATGGCACCTTGGTTAAAGAGTAGAATAATCGTGGATAAAGAAAATGAATTTAGCTGTGTCTGGTATAATATGTTGCCACCTAGTGAAACACACTGAGTTGCTGGACTGCCCCCTACCATCTACTGAAAATACCAAAGAAAACATTGAATTTTGTCAAAATTGTTTTGTAGTACCAATCCTTCACTCATAGCAAATATGTATGCCTCTGACAATCTATCGTAGACTGGGAGAAATGAGTTAGTTAGGTCAATGTAACCTTATTGAGATTAGATGGAGGTTAGGGGAGATACAGTGTCAAAATATTAAGTATTTTGTGCTCTTTAATTTCACCATAAATATTGAGTGAGAAAAGAAAGGAAAAGTAGATAAAAGGAGTGATATCTTCAAAGTTTTTTGAGATCTTCACAGCATGGTGACTGTAGTTAACAATAATATGCTGTATACTTCTAAATTGCTAAGAGAATAAGTTTCAGATGTTCTTATCAAAAAAGATGAGCTGGGCATGGTGGCACTCCTCTGTAATGCCAATGGCTCAGGAGGCTGAGGAGGGAAGAATGCAAGATCAAAGCCAACCTCAGCAATTTAGCAAGGCCCTAACCAATTTAGTGTAAGACCCTATCTCAAAAAAAGAAAAAAAAAAGGGCTGGGGATGTGGCTGAGTTGTTTAGCACCCCTGGGTTCAAAATGATTACCAAAATAAATAAATAAAAATGCAGGTATTGACAGGTATTTGAGATAATAGATATGCTAGTTTCATTTAACTATTGCACATTGCATATATTTATCATCTTTCTGTACCCCATGATTACACACACACACTCCCATACACACACACACATACACACACACAAAAAGAGATAACTTATTCCTTAAGAAATGAAGGTTTAGATTCAAAGATGGAAAGTAGATAAGTAACTAGTGGACATGGAAGACACCAGAAAGAACATGAATAAATTAGAAGGCAAGAAGATACAGCAGGCATTTATGAAATGTGAAGATAGATACTTAGCTGAGTCTCCTTAAGAACTAAGAAAAAAACAGAATTGGTAATGAGTAAAGATGTAGAGAAACTTTGAGGTCATGTCAAGGAAATATATTTTATAATAAAATTCTCTGGTAAAATGAGGAAGGGAGGGGGTTTAGAGGGCTGTGAGCAGAGCAGAACTGTGAAAAACTAGGCAAAAGCATTGAAGGAAATCTGAGAAATATTTTAAACATACTACAGTGTGTTTAAAAAATTAAATATAAGATGATTAGACTTTAGTGGACAAAGATATTTGAGTTTAAGTGAACTTGAAATTTTGAAATTTTCCTTGGTCCCACTCTTTGCCTTGCAGTAATGTAAACCATATGTGTAAACGTTGGATGAGTGGTTATAAATAGTTTAAGAAAATCAATATAAGTCAGAACATATTGATCATTCACTGCTTCCCTATGTTCTACTAAATTTCTAAAACTCATCTAAATCCTGGATATAATCCTTGAATAAAGTAATAAAGTCCCTGTCCTCAAGAAGTTTATACACTGGTGAAGATTATAGAATGCAGGTTACATCTTTCATGAATTTTATCTCTTTTTTTCGTAATATTAAAGAAGAATGATTATGAAGAATATGTAAATACTTGAATGATATAGATTCTTTCAGTTCTAGGAAGATATTTTGATCAGGAATCCATCCCTTTTGGTTTTAAGATTTACCTGTTTTTGAAAGACTAGAGGGCATATATTTTAATGCTTTCAAAGAAAAAGCCTTGGAATTTTAAAGTAATGACTGATAATTATATTAAAATACATGCCCAAATCACAATTTCACTTTTATTTTCATATATCTTATATTCCTTTTTTTTCTATTAATCTGATACTACTTTGTGATTTTTTTTCCCCTTGGTCTCCCTTTTCCTTTGGTTCTCTTCTTTACTCTTGATCTCATGGTTTCATTTATGAAATCAAAGTGTTAAATCCCCTGAGCTATCTTATGTAGATATCATGTTCTGTTATGTTCGGTTTCTGAAAAAAGTTAAATTAAGCTAAACTTCATGTCAACTTTATTATATACTTAATCATGGTTGCCCCTGAACCTCTATACTTTTGGGAGGTACAAACTGAAGTCATTGTTTTTCGTACTGCCATGCCATCTGGCCATATTCCTTTATTCTTTTTTTTTTTTTTTTTTGCATGATACTGGAAATTGAACACAGGGGTGCCCTGCCCCTGAGTTATATTCCCAGCCCATTTTTATTTTTATTTGAATTTATTTATTTTTTGTTACTGGTGTGGAACATAGGGGAACTTTACCACTGAATACATCCCCAGTCGCAAGTCAGTAGGATTATAGGAATGCACCACCATGCCCTGCTAGTCATCTTCTTTTTATGTTGTTCATATAACATTTAACCAGAGGTAGATTGAACTAGTAAAAACTGCCATTTATCTTGATTATTCTTGATTTTAATTAAGGCATCAGGTAAGCACAGTGTTTTAGTCAGCTTTTTCACTGCTATGACCAAAAGACCTGACTAGAACAATTTTAGAGGAGAATAGTTGTATTTTGAGGGCTCAGAGTTTCAGAAGTCTCAGTCCCTAGATGACTGACTCCATTCCTCAGAGCATGAGGTAAGGCAGAACATTAGTGCAGTGTGTGGTGGAGGAAGGCAGCTGGGGACATGACTCCAAAAAGCAGAGAGAGTGCTCTACTTTCAAGGACAAAATATATACCCCCAAAGGCACACCTCCAATGACCCACCTCCTCCAGACACACCCTACTTGACTACAGTTAAGGCTACCACCCAGTTAATCCCTATTTAATGCTCTGATTGGGTTAAGGCTGTCATAACCCAATTATATCTCTCTGCACTTTCTTTCACTGTCTCACACATGGGCTTTTGCAGGACACTTCATATATAAACCATAATACCTAGACTGGTCTAGCATAATTAACTATACAACATCTCAAGAAAACTCAGAAGAATACACTTGGAAACCAAATATTTTAAGATTTTAGCTGGGTGTAGTGGCACATGCCTGTAATTCCAGGGAAGCTGAGGTAAGAGGATTGCAAGTTCAAAGCCAGCCTCAGCAATTTAGTGAGGCCCTAAGAACTTAGCAAGCAAGACCCTGTCTCAAAATTTTAAAAAATTTTTAAAAAATTAAAAAAAAAATAAAAGGGAGCTGTGGATCGGTTGTTAAGCTACAGGATAACCACTAGTTCTCTAGGTAGTACCAGAAAATGAATAAATCAAATTAATTAATTAACCATTTTTAAAATAATAAAACAATGACAAACAAGAATAAAGAAAAGCCTTGGACTTTCCATCACTGTCAATAGTAAATATTCTTTCTACAGCATGGTGTTTACAAACCTAATTGAAGCAATTCATTAGGAGAAATTTATTATTGTTTGTTTTGTATTTACTTTCTTCATTCTCACTATAAAATTTAATATGTCCCTTTTTATTACTGTAGAAACATTCCCAAGCTTATTCAATCATGCAATTAATTAAATATTATCTGATTACCAAAGCTAGGAGGGAGGCTTCATAAAACTGTAACTATTCAAATTTTTTCAAAGTAAGTAGAGTCAAATCCATTATGTAAATAAAGGTCTCTATCCAGAGCATTGCTTCTATAAAAGAAAAAGTAGAAGCTTCAAGAATCAGTAATATCCACAGCTTACTTCTTTGTAAATCAGGATAGATAAAATGCAATGAGGACAAAATATGTGGTATCTAGTAACAAATCAAGAGTATAAAATGTATTCATGTATTCTTGAATGTATTTCAAGAGTACAAAAAAAATATATTGATGACTCTTGGTATCCGAGAATAACCACATTTTGGGTAGACGAGGGTATGTCTAATTAAAGTCTGAACTAAGGTAAAATCTTTCAAAAGAGTGTTTGTAATGACAATTCAAACTAAAAGGATAAAGATAATGGTAGTCATTTAGTGGGCTTTCAAAAAGGGCAGGTTCTATATTGATTGTTTTACATGCTACATTTCATTTAGCATGAATTTCAAGTGAAATTATTTTAAATAATGAAACTAAAGACTACAATAATTAAAGAATTGCAGGTATATACTTTTCTGAGATTTTACTATATATATATATATATATATATATATATATATATATATATATAAAATTTTTTTCAGTGTTAAAGGAAAAATTTAGACAAGAGCATGCTAGGCAATTTTTTAGTCAGATTTCTGTCACTATCACAAAATACGTGTTGAAAATCAACTTAAAAGAAGGAGAAGCTTATTTTGGCTCAGGTTTCCTTCTCTGGGTCACTTGACTCAGTTGACTTTAGAACTGTGACAGAGGAAAGCTACTTCAAGGGCAGACCACCAATGACCTTCCTCCAACTAGACCCCACCTTTCAATTGTTGCACAACTTGCCAATTGTGACAAAAGTGGGCAACCAAATTTTTAGCATATGGTGTTATGGTTTGTATGTGAGATGTCTTCCCAAAGCTCCCTTATTAATGCAGGAATTTTCATAGGTGAATTGATTGAATTGTGAGAGCTGTAACTAATCAGTCCATCGTAGTTTGAATGACTACGTGGTAATTGTAGGCAGGTAAAGTGTGGCTGGAGGAGATGGGTCACTAGGACATAATCTGGAGGGGTGCATCTTCCCTGTGGCCCCTTCCCCTCCCTTACTGTGCTTCCTGACACCATCATGAGCTGAGCACCTTTCCTCACCGTGGGCCCAGAGCAATAAAGTTGGTGATCTATGGACTAAGAGGTCTGAAATCATGAGTCCCAAATAAACCTTTCTTCCTCTGACTTGTTCTTGAGTATTTTAGTCACAGTGATGCAAAAGCTCACTTAAAACAATGGTCTTTGGTTCATTTTAGGTCTGATCTGTAATAATCTTCCCTTAACCCTCAAAGACTCTTATCTGTCCACTAATGTATTAAGTTTATTTTTAAGAATCCCCAAGGTCACCACAGTGCCATCATTCCTCAGAAGTCCAAGTTCTCTGAGACTTAAGGCAAACACTTAGCTGTGAGCCCCTGTGAAAATGAAAAAGAAATTTGTTATATACTTCCTAGATACAATGTCTGACTATCTAGAGTAAATATTCCCATTCTATGAGGGAGGAATAGTGGAATAGAGATAAGGAATTGGACCAAACTAAGATGGAAATTCAACTGTGTAACATGAAATCCTCGAGTGTAATGGCTGGTATCCAGGACAAGTCACCCCTATGACTTTATTGGCTACAGTCCACCTGGTCTGCTCATTGCCTGTGGCTTCCCTCATAAGACTTCTACATTCTTGGCATCTCCTGGTATCTCTATTTTTACCTTCAGCTTCAGTTTTACAGCTTTTTGTTATCAGGGAATGCTTGCACGGACTCTTCATAACTCTGCTCGATTCCTCATATTTCAGGTTTGCCTCTGAAATCTTGGAGGGCACCTCCATTAGTTTAAGTGTCTTACCTTCTACTTGACTGAACCATCAGCATCACATGCTGAATGCCAAGATCAGATTGAGAGGTACTTAGACACAGCTGGACCATGGATACAGTCAACTCTGGACAGGTGAACAGAGTGAAATAAATTCAAGCGAAACAATTCCCTAGAGAGCCCTATATGCACTGAGCACCCCAAGGCTCTGTTCTCAAATAAATGTATTTGAGCCTGGATGAGTGAGGTCTTGCTGATTCCTGAGATGTCCTCAAAACATCTTTCCTATTGTCCTGATGCAAACTACTTGATTTCTTCTTGATATTATATTTTTCTAGAAAAACTGCAAGTTTTTAAAATCTTTTATCCCCTATTAAAATTTTATTATTATTACTACTTTTGATCCTCACCATGCCAGTGCCTCAGTGCTGTGTTGATTTGAAATTTCTTTTGCTAGATTTGTCTGTCACCTTTAAATTCAGCTTCCCACAAAATCTTGGGGCATAGACAAAATGTAGACCAGTTTTATTTTATTTTTTTTCTCAAAATGTCACAATAATGGCCTCTAATATACTTCCCAATGGAATACTTATTTCTATCTGAAACCTCAATAGTATGGTCTTTACCATCCATCTTTTCATCAGCATTCTGGTCTTCTGAGCTCCTATCAGGATTACTCACTTAGATCCATTTACAGACTTTTATTTTCTTTTGTGGTACTGGGAATTAAACCCAGTACATCATACATACTAAGCAAGTACCCTACTACTCAGCTGCATCCTCAACTTATGCTATAGACTTTTTCTATCCCATTTATCCAAACCCAAACTCCTTCTGCCAACCAATTCAGAGTCTTCTATATTGTCAGGTATAGTCACTGCAATAATCCTTCTTCTTATTATCAATTTTCTATGTGATATTTCTATTACTGTAATAAAATACCTGAGAAAAATACTTAAATGGAGGAGAGGTTTATTTTTTTAACTAATTTATTTATTCTAATTTGTTATACATGATAGCAGAATGCATTTCAATTCATAGTACACATCTAGAGCACAATTTTTCATGTCTCTAGTTGTACACAAAGTAGAGTCACACCATTCACGTCTTCATACATGCACTTAGGGTAATGATGTCCATCTCATTCCATCGTCTTTCCTACCCCAATCCCCATTCTTGCCCCTCCCTCCCCTTTGCCCTATCCAAAGTTCCTCCATTCTTCCCATGCTTCCCCCCAACAACCTCCATTATAGATCAGCATCCACATATCAGGGAAAATATTCAGACTTTGGTTTTGGGGATTGGCTTTAGCATGATATTCTCAAACTCCATTCACTTACCTGCAAATGCCATGGCTTTATCCTGTTTTAAGGCTGAATAATATTCCATTGTGTATATATACCATAGTTTCTTTATCCATTCATCTATTGAAGAGCAGTTAGGTTGGGCATTGGTTCCACAATTTAGCTATTGTGAATTGTGCTGCTATAAACATTGATGTGGCTGTGTCACTATAGTATGATATTTTTAAGTCCTTTGGGTATAGACCAAGGAGTGGGATAGCTAGGTCAAATGGTGGTTCCATTCCAAGTTTTCAAAGGAATCTCCATACTGCTTTCCAGATTGGTTGCACCAAGTTGCAGTCCCACCAGCAATATATGAGTGTGCCTTTTCCCCACAACCTAGCCAACACTTATTGTTGTTTGTGGTCTTGATAACTGCCATTCGGACTAGAGTGAAATGAAATCTTAGTTTTGATTTGCATTTCTTTTATTGCTAGAGATGTTAAACAAACATTTTTTTCATATATCTGTTGATTGTTTATATATCATCTTCTGAGAAGTATATGTAATTTCCTTGACCCATTTGTTGATTGGGTTATTTGGTTTTTGTTTATTTGTTTGTTTGTTTGGGGGGGGTGTTAAGTTTTTTGAATTCTTTAAATATCCTAGAGATTAGTATATACTATCTGATGTGTGTGTATGGTAAAAATTTACTCACGTTCTGTAGGCTCTCTCTTCACATCACTGATTGTTCCTTTTGCTGAGATGAAGGTTTTCAGTTTGAACCCATTCCATTTGTTGATTATTGATATTGTTTATTGTGCTATAGGAGTCTTGTTAATGAAGTCAGGGCCTAATCTGACATGATGAAGATTTGGGCCTAGTTTTTCTGCTATTAGACTAAGGGTCTCTGGTCTAATTCCTAGGTCCTTGATCCACTTTGAGTTGAGTTTTGTGCATAGTAAGAGATAAGGGTTTAATTTCAATTTTTTTGCATATGGGTTTCAAATTTTTATAGCACCATTTGGTGAAGAGGCTTTTCTTTCTCCAATATATGTTTTTGGCTCCTTTTTCTAGTATGAGATAACTGCATTTATGTGGGTTTGTAACTACATTTATGTGGGTTTGTCTCTGTGTTTTCTATTCTGTACCATGGGTCTACCTGTCTATTTTAGTGCCAATACCATGCTGTTTTTGTTACTATTGCTCTGTAGTATAGTTTAAGATCTGGTATAGTGATGCCACCTGCTTCACTCTTCTCGCTAAGAATTGCTTTGGCTATTCTGGGTATTTTATTTTTCCAGATGAATTTCACGATTGCTTTTTCTATTTCTCTTAAAAAGTAAGAATCATACAATCATCTCAATAGACGCAGAAAAAAGCATTCAACAAAATATAGCACCCCCTTATGTTCAAAACACTAAAAATACCAAGGATAGAAGGAACATACCTCAACATTATAAAAACTATATATGCTAAGGCCAAGGCCAACATCTATCTAAATAGAGAAAAATTGGAAGCATTCCCTCTAAAAACTGGAACAAGGCAGGGATGCTCTCTTTCACCACTCCTAATTTATTTATTTATTTATTTATTTATTTATTTACTCTAGCAAGAGCAATTAGACAGACAAAAGAAATTAAAGGGATATGGATAGGAAAAGAAGAACTCAAAATATCAGTATTTGCCAAAGACATGATTCTATACCTAGAGGATCAAAAAAAAATTCCGCCAGAAAACTTCTAGAACTAATAAATGAATTCAGCAAAGTAGCAGGATATAAAACCAATACCTGTAAATCAAATGCATTCCTATACATCAGTGGCAAATCCTCTGAAAGAGACCCTAAGAAAATTACCCCATTTACAATAGCCTCAAAAAAAAAATGAAAACTACAGAACACTAAAGAAAGAAATTAAAGAAGACTTTAGAAGATGGAAAGATCTTCCTTGTTCTTGGATAGGCAGAATTAATATTGCCAAAATTACCATACTACCAAAAGCACTGTACAGACTTAATGCAATTCTAATCAAAGTCTCAATGATAGGAAAGGTTTATTTTGACTCACAGTTTCAGAGGTCACTTGACTTGGTTGCTTTTAACTTGTGGTGAAGCAGTACATCATGGTGGAAAAATGTGGTGGAGGAAAACTGCTCTCCTCATAATGGCCAGGGGGAGAGAGAGAGAGAGAGAGAGAGAGAGAGAGAGAGAGAATGGCATGGCCAGGATCCCAACATGACCTTCAATGGCATGTCCCCAGTAACCTACTTTCTCCAGCTAGGTCCCATCTCTTAAAGGTTGCACCTCCTGCCAGTAGCACCAAAGGCTGTTATCCAAGTCATGAATGCATGACCTTTGGGGAACATTTCAAATCCAAACTATAACAGGAAGTGTTCTACCATTTAGTGACACCATAGCCCTAACTTCCTATATATTAGATCTCGAAATTTGGATGCTAATCTGTTAAATAAGCTGCATGAATTTAAAGGTACAAATGCACAAGTTATTGGTGGAGAAGATGATAAATAATAGATTCTGGAGTTAGATAATTTATTTCAGCCAATAAAGAGATCATATTACTACAGATGTAAATTATAAATATGGTGATAAATTAATAAGAAGATATTATGAAAATAAACTTTAAATAGAAGTTGAAAATTCTAGCATATCTATTAAGATATATTTTAAAATAAAGTTTTAATAACAGATAAACCAAGTCTTTCCAGTGGGCCAGAATGTGATATAATTGAAAGCATTCTGAACTATAATAATGGAGCAGTACCACTTGTTTGGTATATTTCCAAACAATATTACATGCACATATGCATACTGCATAAACCACAATAACATAATTGTAAACAGGGAACTAGTGCAATTGTAGAACCTGATGAATATCAATTTTACCTTGGCATTAGAAATTGTGATCCCCCATTTATCTATCTATCTATATCTATATTTATATTTAACCTGCAATTTAACAGAAATATAGCTCTAAAATTCTTTGAGAAAAATTCAGAATATTTGCTCTCCTAAAGTTTTTTCTAATTTTTCTTTTAAGGAGTAAAATGATATTCACAAATGTGCTTTCAAAATATAAAATATATGCTGGTACATTTGTTTGCTAAATTTAAAAACAAAAAGATTGAAATGGAGATAACATTAAAACTTAATTAAATTAAAACTTACTTTTTCAGATACTAATAAAGGACAAAAAATTGAAAGGAAAAAGAATAGATGTGAAAGGGAGCACAAAAATTACATGAGTGAAATGAGCTCTGGAAATCACTGCATTTGCACACCTGGCATCAGTAAATTAATTCTTGAATTGAAACAGAGTGTGCCTGATGACTGATTAAATGTGCTGGAATTTTACTCTGAGCAGGGATCCAGGGATCCTAAAGTATTCAGAGGAAAGAGACATAAGGAAAGAGGGAGGCTCATTCCATTTCACCTTGCTGCAGGAGCTGCCACTTTTGAGGGTGCACTGGGACATGACTTGTTTTGGAAAAGTTTAGAAATTACATTGGCAAAATGTGGTATACAGAAGAATTCAAAGGCCAGTATTATTGTGTCAATCATGTGCCTTCATTATTTTGGAGAAAACCAATAGTTAGAGCGTTGTTTTCTTGAAGTCCAAATAGAGTCATGCTACCTTATGATTTGACAAGCTAGGTTAGTTTTGTTTTAGAAAAACTTCCTTGTATTCTAAAGGTATATACTTAAATAAATATGTATTGCTTTTCCTAGACTTATTTTTCTTCTGAAGTATTAGTCATAACTTCTGTTTTATAATCTTCCAAGAGTAGATTAATATTGGGAAACAAAAAGGAATTATTCCTGGTCTCTTCAGGATGCTTACACTGAGTGAAACTGTGCTAGCCTATTGTGTCAAAGAGGCGATGCTTTGGGAGAATAGTGCTTTCTACAGAACATTTTTTTAAATTTTATTGCTTCTTTTATTGATTTTTTTAAAAACAAATGACATCAGAATGCATTACAATTCTTATTACACATATACAGCACAATTTATCATATCTCTGGTTGTATATAAAGTATGTTCACACTAATTTGTGTCTTCATACATGTACTTTTAATAATGATGTCTATCACATTCCACCATCCTTGCTAACCCCCTGCCCCCTCCTTTTCCCTCCCATCCCTCTGCTCTATCTAGAGTTTGTCTATTCCTCCCATGCTTTGCCCCCCACCCCACTTATGAGTCAGTCACCTTATATAGGAGAAAACATTCGGCATTTGTTTTTTTGGGGATTGGCTAACTTCACTTAGCGTTATCCTCTCCAATGCCATTCATTTACCTGCAAATGCCATGATTTTATTCTCTTTTATTGCTGAACATTTTTTCTACAGAATATTTTAACTCAACTTTGTAACTGCAGAAAAGAACTGTGGGCAGAGGTTAAAGGACACTTATGTTAGCATCTAAGAAATGGGAAGAAAAGGAGAGAATAAGGCTGAAAAAAATAAATAAAAATACAACTAACATTTGTATTGTAGCTTAGCCTAATCTATACATTGGAATTTCATTTATATTAGTTACAGAGAATATAAGTATATACCAATGGCTTAGTCTTGCAGGATGCTCCTCTACTTTTTTTTCTTTAAGGTAATGAAGGAATCAAAACAGACATTCTGTGAACTACTTCAGGTCTAGTGAATTTAGGTCTCTGACTACAACATTGGTTTTCTGACTAGTATGGATCTTCTTCTAATTAAAGTTCCATTGCATGCAACCTGAGTTTTTTCTTTTTAATGTCTATACAAAAAGACTCTATTTCCACCACATATGACTTAGTGTAAGTGTGAGTTGAGGTTCAGCAGATAAGCAGAAGAATGTAAAGTGCAAAACAATTCTAACCCTCAGGTCAATATTTCAAATATGTTATTCTGTGCTTTAGGTTAAAGAACATTTTTGCACATGCAAGAAATAAATTCTGCTTAGGTAAAATGTAGTATATTATTTCTTTTTTTATAATTAATAAGTGGCCTTGAGGAATCAAAATTGCTGAGTAGTATGATAAAGCACTTGTTACTATAGATGTATTTATCCAAGAAATATTTTTTTTCCTGCAGTGAAAACCTCTTCAGCTAAATGGTATTACATAGTCAATTATTTTTGTTTTTCCATCTTTTAAATACCAGAAAATGTAAATTACCCAGTAGTACTCAAAACTGAGCTTGGCTATGCTCAGGGAAAATGCTGCTTTACACAAAAGAAGCTTTTGTATGTCTGGGCTCCAATGTTCTTAGTCAGGTTTGATGGCTTTAGATAAATGAACAGAGAACTCAACTACTCATCTTTTGTCTAAAAGGTGAACAAAATGTTCATTTGGATAGTAGTACAGGAACTCATTCTAAAGGAATTTTATTGCACATACCTATAAATAATATGTATGGTTATCTTCACATAAAACTCAATTTAGTTTATAAGAAAACATAAAATTAATATATTGAATAAATGACTTGTTTCCTTTAAAAGCCATCAATCAGGAGAGTTTTCAAATACTTGAGCAACACTTCATGATGAACTATAGAGGCAGGTAGACCTGTGTTTAAATTCTTAAAAACTCTTCCAACTTAAATTCCTTCTAACATTCAATATTTTCATCTTCAATTTGGAATAATGCCTTCTTCATATGGACATTATGAAAGTACAGAGAATTTTGCAGAGGGCATGCACTGCACCTGAAACAATTGTATGCTCAATAATTGGTAGACATTACCAACCTCAAAATTCTTTATTGTTAGATAAAAGATGCTACATTTCTAATAACAAATTCATTGTTAACCTCTGAAATTGGACATGAGGGATACAAGATGAAGCAAATGAACATATTTAGATGATATACCCTTCTTTATGCCTTAATAAATGGATATAAGGTAGCATATGGCAACCCCACAAGGATATTTTTTGGGTGAGTTTTGACAACACATGGGTTACTTACTGCCTGCCTCCAGACTGCAAGAAAACTCATGCTTTTCCTACAAAGCCTAGCTGCATCACATTTTCAATATCATTAATAACTTTAGGAAAAAGAAAAATCTGGTTCTCTTAGGAATTTCTAGAAGTATTTTCTTTAAATTTGCAGCTGTTTTTTTTCAAATTTTGTATTTTACAGACTACATTAGTTATAGTTTTAACATAACCCTTCTAAAAAGAAAGCAATTGATTAATTTACTGCTGACAAGAGTTCACATTCTTTTTATTTTTCTCAGAGGATGCATCTGCTTTCTATTCCAAACATGGTTCTACTTACAATCTAATTGCCCTATCCTACACTGCTCTATTATTTTCTGGGTCTGAGTCTGCATTTTAGACCAATCATCAAAGAGTACAGGAAGAGAAGACTTGGAAATTGAAGGTTACACACATATATATATACTAGTCTCATTATATATACATCAGTATAGCTGCTTCATATTTTGTAAGCATGAAGTTCTGTGGCTTAAGCTTGTCCTTACAATTTCCTGAGATAGGTTAGAATTATTGTCTCCATATGAAGTGTGATATTTTCCATCAAATGATAAATGGTAAAATTATCTATGCACTCTCTTTCAAACATACTTTGCTGCATCATTGAGTTTTCAGCTATACAATCTGAATACTTGGCCCAGATGCATGAAAGAAGACTGTATTAAGTGTCAGTATTTTTAAAACTGAACATATTGCTGTGAAGAGGAATTAGAGGAGGATCTTAAAAACACAAAATATATGAGATACTGTTTAAAGAAATATTAC
Source organism: Marmota flaviventris (assembly GCF_047511675.1). Lineage (NCBI taxonomy): Eukaryota > Metazoa > Chordata > Mammalia > Rodentia > Sciuridae > Marmota > Marmota flaviventris. The sequence continues at coordinate 55,746,775 of NC_092512.1, read as the reverse complement.
CTAGGTAAACGCTAACTTAAAGTTAGGACTTCATCTTCTCCAAGCTAGTGTAATGAGTTTGAGTTGTGTTATGGTGCTTCCCAATCCCAAGAAAACCACCAGGTTTGCAGTCATCTCAAATTCAGTAATATGTGTATCTTAACATGAAATGGAGTAAGGAGGCTTCTGGAAATGGGACTTTGGGGGCAGTTATACTTTTGAGATTGATGCCTTTAGCTGAAGAGTCTTTAGTTTCTGTCCTTTACCTTTAGACATTAAATCTTTAATTAGGAACTCACTAATCATGTTTCTACTCATAGGAAAACCCTAATGCAAAATTTAGTACAGGAGATGAAACTTACTTCAGAACACAGTCGTCAACCTAAGAATTATTCAGGGAAAAAAATCAGTTTATATTCATCTTACCAACAGTTCCCTTCTCAGCATCAGTTTCATCTATTATATTTCTAGAATCATTGGTAACTGTTTTAAACATAGAACACTGAAAATTTATTAAAACAAATACCTAATGTGTCTTAAAAGAATGTTATGAAAACTTTTGTACATCACAAAATGCAATCATAATGCCATCATTTACAACTGAACAAAAGGTTCAGACAGGTGATATAACTTTGATGAAGTTGCATAGTTAATAAACAATGGGTTAGAATTTTAAATCTAAAATTTCTAACTTCAACACAAGCATTTTTTGATTATGATATATATGATATTCATAATGTTGTAAGATTTAATTGAGTTATGAAAAGAAGTAAATGTTGAGTATTTTTCTTTTGTCTTAGTTTTCTCACTTAACACCAAAGATCCATTTAGATACTAAGCTCCCCAAAGTCAGGTCCCTCCCTGTTTCTCTCTATATAATCTGAATGTTCTGCAGGAGTATACATTCAATAACTCCTGCCATGTGGTAACATTCTTCAAACTAAATGTAGCTAACTTTGCAATGTGGTCCCTAAAAGATATAGCCAATATGTCTAATTTTTCAGAAATATTACAAATGTCCACTCATTTTATGGTAAGGTTTCTTGTTTACATGTCATTCTAAAGCATCAGAGTATTTTTTTTTTTTTTTTAAATTATACCACCAGGAAATGCTTTGGCAAAATACCCTGGACTTACTAAGGAAATTCTGAACTAGCTGTGAATTTTTTTTTCTGTGAGTTACAATTTCATATTTCTTTACATTTGGAGGTTAGATTAAGAAAACATTAATAGAGCTGCAGCAGGACTTCTAGCAGTCTGATGAATAATAAAGAATGTTTATTCTTTGTACTGGATTCCATGTACTGTAATATTCTGTGTATTAAAGTCTACAGAATGGAAAAGTAGGAAGTTAAAACTCACAATAACTTTTACAGAGAAAAATCTGAGAGAAGTAACTGTCAAGGTAATCTTAAATTTTACAAAATATATTCATGATACAAATCCCCCGTAGTATTACTCTCAAATAATTCTAATAAATCACTAAGAAGCTTTTCACACAAAGTCTAACATTTACCTGAAGATACCATAGATCCTGATAATTACAAAAGAATTCAGTTCATGCATGAGCTGCTAAATGCAAGCAACTTCTTTCTTTGTTTGAGTAATAATGAAAAATCTTAATGGAATGTGAGAAGATTATATTTTTCCTATACATTTAAATGAATTGGTTCTTTAAGTTTACTTATTCACATTTTCTTTTCATTGTTTATATCCATATAAACAGTTTCATCTGTTTATCTGAATATGTTGTTGATGTCCTCAGAAAAATCATAACACCCTATTCAAATAAAGAACACACATATATACATCAAAAAGAGCAAGGCTACCTAAAATAGTGCCTACAAAATTTATTGACCCTTGCCATGTTCCAGGCACCTTACAAGACCCTAAAGAGATACAACAGGAAAGCAGACAGACAAACAAACAAAAAGTCTTCTTTACATAGTTGATATCAGATTGGAGTGACAGACACAAAACAAAATTATCTAGGCCCACTTGTGATGAATTTTGCAAGGGAAATGTCCTTTGCAATAAGAGTATATATAAAAGGAACTTAAATCTTTATTGATGATTCTCCTTTCATTAAAAAAAAATAAATGTAACAATGGTTTGGTGTGAAAGTCCAAGGAGTGGCATGTTGTTTTAGGTGCTGGTGCCTGACACTGTGGTAGGGCACATTTCTTTTTTATGTAGGAGTTAGTTTGAAGTTGCAAGTTGTCTCACTTGCTTAACAATTTATTAGATATTTGTTTAAAAAATTAAACAAATACTATCACACCTTGAAAAATGATAAAAACAACTTCCAATTCCTCTCTTCTTTCAATAGAGGAAGGTAAGCCTCACCATGACAATTATGCACAGATTTGCAAGTTGCAAGTGCAGATCACAGAGTATTATAGTGAAAAACAATAACTATCAAAGTAAAGCTCATGAATGTTTATTTGAAAGCATGGTCATATAGGTCATGTCATGTTTTGAGCAAATGGAAAATATATACACATATATATTGCATATAGACTACACACACACACACAAAAATGCATTAACCATTTAAGTTAACATCATTCTATCTAGAAAGGCTATATGTGGGTTTACATTTGTCCATTGCACAAATTTTACATAGTATTTACATATAAGTATGTAAAAAAAATCATGTCTTCATTTTTCAAGTGACACAATTACATTACACTTTAAAAACTATTTAAGCCAATTTACTTATGATGATATCTTCACAAAATGGTCACATTAAATTGGATTCCCTGCCCACTGATTCTGAAATGGAGGGCTCTGTGTAGGTTTATAGGAGGTACCCTTGTACAAGAAGGCTGGCCTGCAGAGGGTTATGGTTAGTTACCCCACTAAACTATAATATGGATGCCACCAAGGAGTCACCTTATTCTAGGGGAACTCAATGCATTGGAAACTGTCAGATGTTGATGAATATTTTCAGCAGCTGGAGGATAAACGTTGGTCCCTGCTGAGGAGACTCCACAGAGTATCTCTGTATTTTCTCCAATCACCTATAATTATAAAATGCAAAATCTCATTTACAGGACATTGTCTCTTCAAATGCAAGTCAGTTGCAAAACATTTGAAACTAAGTGTTTAACCTTAAAACTTCATGTGTTTCTATTTGGATTTCTATTTTTAAACAATTTATCCTAAACCTCAATTATTAAACAACTTCACCTATCACTAATAAAACAACACAGAACACTCATACTTAAGAAGTGGAAAGAACAGACAAAAGAGCTAAAATTTAAAATTAGGATACAATTTTACAAAGTAAATGTTGAAGAATTTTTTATTTGGTACTCAACCAACATAAAGAACTCACAATTTCTTTCTAGCTAATGAAGACATTAAGGCATAAATAAATGATGTGATTTAACTCAAATAAATGACAGAAGTTTGAGTTAAACAATGTCTTTGGATTTTATATCAGGTCACTGTGGAGAGAAAAAAAAAATTATTTTGGTAGATGGTGTTGAGGAAGAGGCAGGAACAGATTTATCAGGACCCAAACATCTGGTTCATAAATTGCCTATATTTATTTATTGCCAATAAATACAGTTTTGTCTGTTTTTGAGAAGTACATTTGCTATGTTGCCCAGGCTGGCCTTGAACTCAAGGAGTTCTTCTGCCTCAGCATTCTGAGTTGCTAGAACTACAGGCACCACCCTGGCTTGTAACTATATTTTTAATGAATGCATAATCATCTTAAATGTGTAACCCATAAAAATTTGACTTTTAAGATTCTAAAAACACTGTAAATAACATGTAGAAAATATTCAATTTCATATTAAGATAAATTTTATTATGCTTATTTTTTTTCAAACTCAGAAAATTTCAATCTAAAATTCCTAAAGACAGTTAGGTCCAAGTAATAGTAACTTGGCTATTATCATACTTCAGAGTCAACAAATAACTATGAGAATCTACAATGTAACAATGACTATCACAAGTGTTGGGAAAAGATTAGTAAAATAGAAATACCAGTTTCTCACTTCATCAGGTGATGAGAAAAAAACACAACCTAGGTGGTGTGATTATTACATACGATAGAAAGTACTTTGAAGAAAAAAGAGGAAATAGAGAAGGTTGGGGAAATACTTTATTTTCTCTCTGAAAAATAAACCACTTAATTGGATGCAAGTGATGAGGATAGCCACTCAAAAATCTAGGGGCAGTGCATTCCAGCCAGAGAAAACAAGTGCAGAGTCTTTGAGATGGAGATGAAGCTGGTGTTCAAGAACAAAGGAAGGGACAGTGATAGTGATATGACTCAGGAAATGGACAAAGGCCATATCAGGGAGAGTCTTGTGCACCAATGAAAAGAATAGTTTGTTGTTTCTTCTAATTCCAATGAGAAGTCACTGAATTCAAGCAGAATAGTCATCTAATTTGATGACTCAGGAAAATATTACTTGTGGTACTTCTTGGAGAATGGGATAATTATGTGAAAGATTTTTTTAGAGATACTGATTATGTGAAAGTTAAAGTTTTCTGTTGGTAGTGTCTTTGACATACATTGATCAAATTCATACAAAAAGAAATAAAAATAACCAAGCAAATACTTAAACTTATCAATTCTGTCATAACTCGGTAATGAGAAGAATGTCAAAACCATAAATTTTAAATTATTGTCACTTTCATTATTGAACGTAAACATCCCTTGGAAATTCTACTGAGGATTTATGTCCATATTGCCGCTTTTTTAAATGTATGTAAAATTTTATGTAAGTGTTTAGGTGTATTGTGGTCAATGTATAATCAGGAATTATTATTATTATTATTATTTTGCTAAATTGTGGTAACTTTTAAATTCTACAACTTATACTGTCAAACAACTGCAATTCACCAAGCTTGTGGTGAGATTTGGAATATTAATGTTAATAGGTACTTGTTATTGTTTCCTCTTACAACAGTCATTTGTAAATAGTATTATACAAAATACTTCTCCATGAATATATAGGTTTTTCATAAATATCCACCTTGTACACTTATAGTCAGTTTTTTAAGTACAAAATGCATATGTCAGTTCACCTAGTACACAACACTTGGAACCAAGTGTAGGTGTTCAATTACTATTTGGTGAACCCATTAACACTTGGAGAATGAATAAATAAATGCATTTAAAAAAGGTACAACCTCATAGAATAATAATGGATATCTTCTTTTATACAAGAATTTCAAAATCAGGTATCATTTTATTGCAATAAATAAATGGGAGTGATGATGTATGAAAATAACTTCACAGAAGAATTGGTAACTTTATAACTTAGAATTTGCCTCAAAAAAATCCTTATTGGGGTGGGGGAGTATTTGCAGTGCAATTTTGTCATAGCATTGATTTTTTTAGTCTTTACTTCCCAAAAAATAGTTTAATAATATTATTTCTCAGTTCAACGCTTTTCTACTGGGTTATTTGTTGGTTTCTTATTCATTTTCATTAGATTTTGTTCAATATTTTCTCTGAAACCAATTTCATTTGAGTCCTAATCTTTTTCTTAACTTAAAAAACAACTATTGCTTTTGATCAATATATGATAAACCAATATAGATATATTGCTTAATTGAATTATAAAAAATAAACAATATTAACATAGTTGTTTGGCTTAAATTTTAAATAGTATATTAATTTGCCTTTTTTTTTTCTAATACTGAAAGAGCATAGAGTTTCTTATTACTATCTTATAAGCATCCTTTGAGGGCCATGTTGGGAAGATCTCCTTTTGAAGATAAACTCAGTAAAACAAACAAACAAACAAACAAAACACTCTATACTGTCTGTAGAGAAGAGATTTTATCCTCTTAGTTTGACAGTTGGCAAACTTTCTTTGTAAAGGGCCAAATAACAAATATTTTAGGCTTTGAAGAACATGAGACAAAGTAAAGAATTTTATGGAACTCAAGCAATATTCTTATTGATAAAATTTAAAGCATAGTGATGATGATGATGATGATGATGGTGATAACAAAGGGTTTTTTGGTAATGTAGTCAATTAATGAGTATAAGATAATTATTATTTTTGTAAACCACACTTTTTTGGATTGAGACTCAAAGCTCATATTACCTACAAACAAATCAACAAAAATATGCATCTGTAAAACTTCTTTGAGAGTTGTTAAAAATCAAGTGGAGACTGAAAAGGCATAAATCATAAATCATAGTCTGTCATCTCCTAGTATGTAGGAGTAAGAGCACAGTTAAGTAGATCAAAATCTATTTCCCAGCATTATAGTTGGGTTGCTACCTTTTATAAACTTTAGCATATCTTAACCTAATTACCATTCAGTACAAAACATTTGTAATTTCTGATGTAATTTTTTCTTTAATCATGGAAGAGATTTTAGAAGTACATTTCTTATTTTACAAGCAATTATTTACAACTTTTACTCATTTTAGCTTAATCCCCCTGTATTCACAGCTTAATTTCAGTGTATTTCAATCTAATTCCACTATATTTCACATTCCATTAAGGTTCACAAACCTTTGACATTTGGTGAGGCTTATATTAAGACATATGATATACAATATTGTATATATTGATGTATACCTGAAAATAATATGTTTTCTGTATAATTCAATTTCGATAGCTTGGTAAAAATGTTTTCTGACCTCTAATGTTTTTAAAATCTGTTCTATAAAATATATAAAGTGTATTTGATTGTAATTGTCTGTTTCTTCTTGTGAGTAGCTCAACTTTATCTATTACAGAGCTTTGTTATTGGGTGCATAAAGATTTAGAATTTTTAAATCTCATTCTGATAAATGAAAGATCATTATGAAGTGTCCTTTTTCTCTTTAATCTGTAATTTTCTTTTCTGTTCTCTTTTTTCTGAAATTACTCTAAATAACCAGCTCACCAATGTTTACTGTATTTTCCATGTATCACTCTTAATCAATCTGGACATTTGTTATTTAGCATATTTTTAGTAATCATTGAATAGTTGGCTTTTATCTAGGATGGCAATCTGTCTTTCATTTAGAGTATTTAGTGCTTTTACCAATAATCATCCTTGTATTTTTATTTAAGTTTGTCATCTTACTCCTTGATTTCTATTTTACCTTTTTTAATCTTCCTTTTTAAATTTAGTTTCTTGCAATAAAAATAACCATTATTATAATTTTAATGTTTATCCTAGGTGTTAAAATACACATTTGTGATTCATTAAAAATCTACAAAAATGGTTATTTTTTTGGTCTCACCAATAATGCTAGTACCTCAGAATATCTTAACATTATTTATTTCATACCTTTGTTTTGCACTACTAAGATCAGAGGTTCTTCTTTCTGTTGTATCATTTGCTTGTTTATCATCATATGTTTGAAACCCCAGGACATACTACTATTATTATTTTATGCAAACAATAGTTATTTTATTTTGCATTGAAAATTTTCTCTGTGAGATAATTGTTTCATATCCTCAAGATATCCATTTACTGTTTCTCTTAGTGAAGACTAAAGAGGATCATTTCCTTTCATTGTGATTTATCTGAATGTGTCATGATTTGTCCTAATCTTTAATGTACATTTTCATTGTGTCTGCAATACTATAGCTGATCCTGATTTTAGTGCTTTAATAAAATTTTTTTCTGCTTCTATTCTTGATGAGAAATCCACTCTTAGTCCTTATTTTTCGTTTTTCTTTGGTGTTTTCTCCTTTTTGTCTTTGTATTACAAAAAATAGCTATAATGATTGTAATGTTTTTGTTTATCTATGATTTTATATCTTTCATCAGTTTTCGAAAATCATAGGTTAACTTTTTAAATATTGATTTTGCCTCACTTGCTCTATCCTTTCTTGTACTCCATCTCACATTTGTGTTGGACTAATCAACATAAATGTGTTGATTCTACTTATAAATTCTACTTATTGGCTAAAATTCTCCACCTTATCATTAATATTGACTTATCACTTTTATGTCTTGAAATATATGAATCATCATTTTTAAATTCTTCTAGGTAACCTCAATATATTCATAGCTTGATAATCTCTTAGCTTTGTCACTTGATCTCATTTCTTAATTAATTTGTCACTTAATTTTCAGTGAATGCTACATATTTTGTATTTAGAAAAGTGTAGAGACTCCAAATAGTGTTAATTTCTACTAGGGAGGATTCATCTCTTTGTCTGTCTGCAGATAGATATGGGAGGTAATCAATTAAAGTTTATGCTGATTCAAACTGAACTGTAGTTTTGTGTGACTCTGTTTGCCTCTGGTTTGCCTCATTCCTTAGGTATAGCTTATTGCTTTCACTAGGGTCCCTCTAGCAGACTGGCTTGAACTTTAATGCTTATTTCTCAGCCCTGTGAGAATGTCAAACAATTTGCTCTGTTTTTCAGAGGTTTTGGGTTGAATTTTTAACCTTCATATCCTACACTGTTTCAGAATATGGGTAAATGTTTTGATGGGAATCAATTTGAAACCCTTTGAGGAGTTCTCAGGATTTTGTTTGGTTTTGTTTTTCTATTCTGAAATTGCCCAAAGTTTTTTTTTTTTTTTTTTTTTTTTTTCTTTTCTTTTCTATTTTTACTCTCTTCACAAACAGAAGCCTACAATTCTGAATTCTTATTCTCTTTGCCTACAGGGAAAATTTCACTGAAATTTCAAACTTGTCAACTAACATTTCCACAAGTCAATTTAAAAAAGAAGAAGGAAGGATAAACAGGATTTTAATTCGGGAGTTCACGAGTTGAATCTCTCAGCTTTGCAACTTCAAAAATTCATTAGTACAAGTGAAATGTTGGTAGAAAGACAACTTTTCCTTAAAATTATATAACTGAAGAAATATCAGAAACCTTATTAATTACAAGTTATTCCTTAGAATTTATTGTCATTGAAGAGATGAAATGATGGTGACAAACTTTGAAACCTTCACCAAAATTGGAGATATTTCAAATTAGTTATGTTGCAGGCTTATATCATATATTTTTGCAACAACACTGGCTGATCAGGTTCAACATTTATGTGGGCAGAACCAAAAACTTTATGCACTAATGATTGAAATTACTGAAAATCTAAAATATTTCCAAGCAGGTATGGAGATGTTTCAGAAAGTCATACGTGGTTCTGTGATTAAAGAAGACTTGAAGTTTAAGAAAACAAAATTACACCAATATCTTCTAATGTAGGTTTCTATTAAATCAATGATTCTTTTATATTGTGTTTTACTCAGTTTTTTCACTGCTGTGACTGAAAGACCTGACAAGAACAATTTGGAGGAGGCAATGTTTACTTGGGAACTCACAGTTGCAGAGGTCTTAGTCCAAAGACAGCCAGCTCCATTCCTTTGGGTTTGAGGTAAGGTAGAACAACATGGCAGAAGAAAGCAGCTTAAATGATGATCAGGAAGCAGACAGAGAAAAGGACTCCACTTACCTGATATAAAATACATAACCCCAAGGCACGCGCACAACTACCCACCTCCTCTAGCCGCACCCCACCTGCCTTCAATTAGCTTCAGTTAATCCCATTAGGGGATTAATTCATAGATTGGGTTAATATTCTCACAATCCAATTTCTCCTCTAAACTTTTATGTCCCACATGAGCTTTTGAGGGATATCTAAACCATAATATATTGGTTTCTATTTGCATTCTTTCATAATCTCTACATATTTATAAAGTATAACAAATCTATTAATAATTCTTCTAAGTAAAATAGTGACCCTTTTCTTTATAAATATAAGTACAAATGATTCAATTTCACTACCAAGGAAGCATAAGCGTTATGGTTCAAAGATTCATATTTTGAAAGAAAAAATAAATTTTATTTAAATCCAGACAAATTCTGGAAAAAATAGCTCATAGAATTTTCATTAGTGCACCTTTGGGACCATATTAGAAAAAGAATATTTTTCGGCAACAACTACCTATTGAATAGTTTAGAACATGCTTTTTTTCTAAGACACGATTATCCACTAGTTTTTCATTTTTTGACATGGAACTCTGTTCATAAGTATCACACAATAACCCAGGTTTATAGAGCAATAACAATCTGTATGGTTTATTTTATCAGGTTACACACTTATCTAAATCTTCTGCCTTATCTATAAAATAAAGAGACGCAAAATGTTTATTTATAAATATTTTGTCCCTGAGATATTAGTTAAGTCTGTTTTATTACTCAGGATTTTCCAGAAAAAATAGAACCAATAAGATATATAAAGATATATCAGAGGGTACTCATTATTTATGGGAATTGGCTCTCCTGATTATGTAGGACAAGAAGTCCTATGATCTTCCATCTGAAAACCGTTTAAAGACTTCAAACTTCTCCCTTTTCTAATTCTACTATGTCTCCTCTCCTTTCTCCTTCCCTCTTCCTTCTTCATATAAGGTTTGGCCTTACCAGAGAACCCCAGAATACCAGAGCTTACTCTTGATGTACCTATGGTTCCTTTCAGGTCTATGCAAAGGGAGGAATTTTAAAATACATTATTAACTAGAAAAGTGAATCATAAATATGTACTTAAGCTGATATTGAGTCAAGGGAACACACATTTTTTTTCAAGACCAGATATATAAATATTTCTTGCTCTTAAGTCAAACCTGATATCAGAATTGAATTATCAGAGAAAGAAGAAAACAAACAGATGAATATAGCTGCTATTCTCACAGGAAATAGAAAAAGAGAGAATGAGAGTAGAAAAATTGTTCTTCCTCCTGGTGTTGATTTTGTCTCAACTGCCTGGCATGGGAGATCCCAATCCAGGATTATCACTTTGTACTCTGCTTTTTTGTTGTAGGAAGAAGTTCTAACAAGACAAAGTTTCAAATTTAACACAAAGAAAAAGATAGAGATTTCCCTCATTATTCTGCCTTGAAGAGAAGAAGGCGCATGCTTCCTTACTTAGAGTTTTCACTCATTTTGAAAATTCACCAAATAAAACATTATCCAATCAGCTTCTTCCAACACCAATGAACTTTTATTACTGAAAATAGCAGCTGCTATAGAAAAGAGAATTCCCCCCCCCTCAAAAAATTAAGACTAGAAACAATAAAGGATTCAACCATCCCACTTTGGGATATTTATCAAAATAATTGAAAAAGGGGTTTCAAAGGATTTCTCCTATGTTCATTGTAGTGAAATTACCTTTAACTAGAAAAAAAAGTTTAAATGACTTAAAAAGCAGAAGTCATACTTACAAAAAAAAAATGATAGCAAGAATTTTGAACATGTTCAGAAGTTAATTGAACAAAAAGGTGAAGTAATATTATTTTATTCTATATTGGTAGAATCATACTGAAAAAAATATCAATGTAAAAAATTTAAAAGAAACTGATAAAATAAATATACATTTATGGAAATAAAACAGCTATGATGGATTGGGATAGAATGATAGAAATAGAAGTTTCAATCAAACTATTGATAAACAAATGTATGTGAAAATGCCTTATACCATAGGGACTATTTTGATTAAGCCATTTTAAACAATGGAGCAATGTATAAATCAATATAAAATTATCTTTGATCTAATAAATGATTTTGGCATGAAATATGTAGAATATTAAAAACATTTGAAGAAACATTTATGTTTATTTTTTAAATATTAGTGTATTAGAGAATTGGGGTTTAGAGCCTAAAAAATAAAATTAAAATTCAGACATTCATCTACTGTTTTATTTGGGATTCTATATAAGAAGAATTATGTTTCATAGCTTTTCATATTTCTTTGAAGGCAAAGAAAAGGACAAGAACTAAAAATAATAAATGTACTGAAAAAAAAGGTGAAGTCAGTATAATAAAAATGCCTTTCAATTATAAGCCTTTATAGTTTTCTGGGTTTTAAAAGTATTATTTGTCTTAAACTGTGTGGAATTAACACAACCTTAGATCAAAAACCAACTTACCTTTTTTTCTGGCCAAATGAATACTATACTACGCCACTTGAAATGTATCCTTTTAAATTCTACTTTAGTTCTGGCCTTAAGAAATGGAGTGAGGTGGAAATGAAGGGAGTTCATTGTCACTTCACCTCCTGGAGGTGATTGTAATGATAATATTCAGTGCATGCCTACCAAAACTCTTTCATTATTTCATTAAAATAATATCTGTAGCTGGACATTGTGAAATTCACTGGGGTGCTACTATATTCCTGTAGGTATTTAAGTGTTGCAGAAGTAACCAGGAGATATTTGAGTATAATTTTGGGGGTTGGCAGGGAAGATTCATTAAAAAATATAAAATGGAGAGAGAGAGAGTTGTTAAATGTCCCATAGAGACTTTCAGACTTTCAGAGAAAATAACACTCACAGAAAGCAAAACCTAATCATGCAGGTATTTCAACTAGGAAAATATCTCCCCTTCTTTCTCAGAGAAAACTGGGTTTATTCTGTTCTAAAACTGGCTGCTCTATTGTTGCCACTTGTATTTACCGTAAGACACTTCATCATTAACTGTCACTTCCCTCATGAAAAGTTAATCATCTTATTTTCCATTAACTTCTTATCCTTCTAACTGCAATAATTTTCAATGATTTCCATGCAGAAAAACAAAAAATCCACATCCTCCAACCTCTTTTTTGGTTTACATAATTGTTGTTTCCTGCCTTCTTAAAAATGTAACTAATAGACCCCATACTAGATTACTCAGCCCTCTACTAAGATACTCTCTGTAAGGTCAATGGAGTTCTCTTGAATATCAAATATGACAGTTTATTCCCTATCCATAATAATTGATCGCTGTAAAACACTTGATGTTGAAGACCATCCTTTTATTGAAAAGAAAACTTTCCCTTTGGCTTCCTCTACACTATTCTCTTTTAGTTACTTATTATAATTATTATATAGATTTTTATGAAGTTGGTGTAAACTAATACTTCTTTCACATTTCTCATGTTACTTCATTGCACTTACCTTTTTAATGTGGTCATGGCTTGTATCAGACATGTTATGCTTGAATTCTGAGGCTATTTACTTTAATTGTAGGTTGTTTTCTGAGTTTTAAAGCACAGAAACATTAAAAGAAGAAATAACTGTTAATTTTGTAATGTTGAAATGAGCAACAAAGTAATTTGCATAAAGTGGAGAACTTAACTTAAAAATAACAAGATATTACCATAATTACTATGATTCACAACAACACATTATAGTCTAGTGTTTCTGTGACTGTTGTCATATCAAATATGACAGTTTATTCTCTATCCATAATAATTGATCGCTGTAAAACACTTGACGTTGAAGTGTTTGACGTTGAGTGTTTTAAGTTAAGCTTCTGACCAGTATTATCTGACCCACCTATCTCTGATGATGGAGATATTGTATAGATCTGCTCTCCAATATGGCAGCCATTCTCTACATGTGACTATCATAGTTTAAGAAATGTGGCTATTATGAAGGAAGACATGGACTTTTCATTTTACTTAATTTTCAATAATATAATATAAATAAGTATAAGTGACCCAAAGTATTATGTTGGAATGTATAGCATTAGAATTTTTATTTTTAAGTTCTCACAAGATGTTATGATACCAAGGCTATAACATGTCTAAAAATCATCTTGTTCCTCCTATATAGAATATGATATTTTTTTGGAATTTGCCATTCCAGTTAATGGCATCACCATTCATGGAAATGGAATGTTCAGATGCTATGTGATGTATTAGGATTCATTCTGAAATGAAAGGAGCATGACCTTTGAATCAAACACACCTGGCTTCAAACAGGGCATCTCTGTTTCCTTGCCATTTGGCCTTGGGCAAATTAAATAACTGCAAGAGTCTCATTTTCTTTTCATTTGTAAAATAGAAATGAATATGTGTATCACACAAGGCTATTATCAGGATTAAATGGCATAGCATATGTAAAACACCTGGCATAGTACTGGGCATATAAAGCATATATATTTCATAAATATACATTACTTCTTTTGTCTCCCATTTCAAATGGATGAACAGATCCTACTGATCTGCAACTGGAATATTTTATGAGGCTTTTTTCTATTAATGAATAAATTTTTATCAATCTTCTTATCAAACTTATTGAGAACATCTTTATCAACACCTTTTTCCCCATTTCTCTTATATTAATCTCTCATTCAATCTATCCAAAATATTTGGATATAATAGGTTTCTGAAACAGATTTGATCTTATCACTTATTAATTATTGCTTCATACCTTTACATACATGTATGTAATTCTGTGTAGCATGGCTCTATCTTCTATGTAAGTGGTATCACAAGTGGTATCATCATGGTAATTTTCTTCACCTTTAAGTTGCATATTTATGGGATCTAAAATTATGTTTTTAAATAATCATCACTATCATTTAATTTTAGATTTATAGCACATTTAAAATAAACAATAAGATACTTATCTTCTATTGATATACATTTAAGGTTGCTTTGAGCTTTCTGGTAAATGCTTCCTTGTGAGCCATTGTGATTCGTTTTCTAGAATATACCTCTATAACATCTAATAAGGTACATGAATCCTAAGAGTACACCTCATGGGATTTTTTTTTTCAGTGCTTGGGATTGAACCCAGACCTTGTGTAAGCTACTTAAGCACTGTGCTACTGAGCTATATCCCCATGGATAAACATATATAAAAACATTTTTGAGCACTCACATGTTACTAAAAGTGAAATTTTCCATACTCACATAATGAGTCTGTCAAAATGCAGGCTTACCAAAAATATTGGTAAATTACCTTCAGGCTATGTGTATAAGGTGTATATGAAACATAAATAAATTTCTATTTAAATTTGAGCCCCTTTTCTGATAATAGCTCGTTATTTTATGCAAACATTCCAAAAGTCAAAGGATTCAAAATTTGAAACACTTCTGATCATGAGCATTTTAGATAAGGAATATTCAACCTGTGTATACACCTTCAAAACTACCACCCAGAATAACATGTAGAATAATCCAATATTTCAGAAAGCCACTATTTCCATCCTAGGAATGTAATTCTGAATTTTGTCAGTAAGGGCTTATGTTCTTGAACTTTGTTTATATCCATTTGTCTTTGGGGTCTAGATTTTTTTTCCTAGATATTACATCTATGAGATCATCTGTGTTCTACATGTAGCCATAGTTTTTCCCTTCCATCGCTCATTGCAGTTAGATAAATAGGATACTCAAAGAAATATCAAAGTTTAAGAAACTCATATTGTTGTAAGCATTACATCTATTTTTATGATATGATCCATCTAAAATTTGTGCATTTGGTATGCGGTAGGATCATGGTCCATTTTGTATCACCATAAATTTCAATTGACCCACCACTGTTTATGGAAAAATCCATCATTTACACTTCTGAATTGTGGAGACAGCTACACATAAAATCAGGTATATGTATTCTGAAATTTATACCTGATACTGTAAATATTACAGTTTTGTTCTTTTTATGATTAATTTTCACTTTCTAAATTCTAGATTCGTTGAAGTTCCATGTAGATTTTAGAATGAGTTTGATAATATATATTTAAAAATCTGCTGGGGATTTTATTGAATTTGCAATGAAGTTAAAACTGAATTGGGTGAGAATTGACAGCATGTGGACCAACCAAACATTAGATGATCCTATCCCCCAGTCTTTGGGGTCATTATATTGTGAATTTGGGGATTTAACTTGATAGGGTTTAACAGAAGCAATTATTATTATTTTTAAAATTCTTTGACATCTTTCTGAAAATGCTTGTTATTCTAAAATGTTTTTAGTATTAATTGTTTTTTTGCTCTTTGATATATCAAGATATCGTACTCTCATATTGATATTTCCAATCTCAAACCTAGAATTACCAACTTCTCAAAGGAAATTTGCTTGCTCTGTTTGTGTAGAAAATTATATTTAAAAACACATTCTAGGTACTGTGGATGATTAATGCATTCAGCTGCCTACCATTTCTGAATCTTTCAGGGAATGTATCAACTATTCATGTACATAATTGTGTACATTTTTATATACATATCATTATATATGCATATAATCGTGTTCACACTATTTGTATCACACAAATATATGTGTTTATATGTATATGTACACATGCATACATATTGAATTATAAGTTCATGCAGATGCTTACAATTCCAACTCAGGACGAAAATTTTATATACTATCTTCAATATTATATCAGAATTTTTTTCCATACTGTGAATCTTGGTTTTACAGGTGGAGTTAACAAGGTAATTGAAATATCCTATTATTTTTCTGTTTTACATACAATAGTTTAAGAACAATTCTATTCTAAATTCCTTAATATGTCCTTTAAATTTGTTGTCTACTTTTCCTCTTTCATTTTATAGATATTCTACTTGTTGTCGGAGCATATAACTATTCTGAACAATAGTTTCACCTTTATACTTGATTTAGCCTTAATTATACTAATAATCACATATTTATTGTTCATGCCATTATTTAATGTTGCTTTAGTAATTTCAATTGTCTGAAGCTTATTTTTAGTAGATAACACTTCATAAAATGGTTATACCAATATTTTTTCCGAAATTCTTTTTTGTTGCTAAGTCTGTCACATTTATATCTGAATGAATGCTTAACTCAGAATAAAATCTTTAGTTTACATTTTGTTTCTTTTTGTGTCCTAAATATGTTATTTAACTTTCTTTCTGACACAAAGTGTTACTGTCCAAAGGAATGAAGATAATCTATTTTTCTCTTATAAAAGCACTTGCAGAATGAATCATTTAAAAGTCATGTTATATGCATATGTAAATATATCGCAATAAAAAATAAATCAATATAAATAGGTAAGCAAAAGGAAGAACAGTAGAGTAGAGGAAGGAGAACAGGGAGTGGGATGAGGGATTGGAAAAGAAGGAAGAATGAACTGAAATTGAATTCCATTCATATATGATTTTGTTGAGATGAACCCAAATACTATGTATAACTATGATGTTCAAATAACAAATAAATAGACAAATAAATAAATAAATACTTGATATTTTATATACTACAAAATAAGATTTGTTTATCTCTGTAACATAATTATTTTACTAGATATTTCATTAGGCTCTTTGGATTAATTTACCTTGGGAATACATGTCATTCACTATGTGTTTCTCTTAATTTTTTGAATAGTTTTCATGAATGGTGATTTTATTATTGATTTTAAACCCTTGCTCTGATTTTTTTGTTTAGGAAATCCAATTACCCAATTATCTGTTATTGGATCTTATTTGTTCATCCTCAATATTTACTAGTTTCCCTAAAATAGTTTATATTTTTTCTCCATTTCTTATGAATTTTTAATTTTTACCCATTTTGTTATTTTCTATTGATATTAAAGAGCTATCAACTATTTTATTTATTCTTGGTTTCTGTCTAGTTTAGTCAATATTGCTGGAAATTTTCCTCTAATTTATGATTTTAAGTCTATTATTTTATTTCTGCTATTTTTCTAATTTTGATTTATATTATCATTTCATTCTTGTAGCCACCTTAAATGCTTTTTAGCTATATAGCGAAAAAACAGTGTATAGTTTAATACTTATTTTGAAGAAATGTTCCTCAGGTGTGCTTTTGTTACCAGTAGGGATGTCATTTTGGCCTTATTTTCTTTCATTTTAAATAACTTTGCATGGAATTTGACTTGGAGGCATTCATTTGACTCATTTTTATAAAAAACAAAAAAAGCTTTCTAAACTTTTAAAAACTGATGGGGTCAAATATAGACTTATGAACTTTACAGTGATAGCTCCTCTCTTCTTGTTTATGTAATACTCAAAAATATATTGTCATAGTTTCTTAAATCTCCTATCTTCGTTCATTTATTTTTTCTCTTTTTTCATATTGGCTTATTTTGCTCAATGTTTTTGTTTTTGTTATTTAAAATTGAAACAATAAGCTGTACATACTTCAATTGTGCAAGTTGATAAATGTTGAAACTATTATGCCTCTCAAGACTTACCCTGTGATATTTTGTAATCTTTACATGATTATTCTCATATCACCCACTTTGCTCAGGCAACCACCAATTTGCTTTGTGTTATTTCAGTTTGATAAGCTTTGTTTCCCTTCTCCCCTTCTAAACTAAACACCCTCCCCGCTCTTACTATTTTTCACAGTACTGTGCTGGTGAAATGATGGAAGGACACCTTCCTACATTGTTCCTTTTCTGGAGTAAAGCATTTAGTCTTTCTCTATAGAATATAAAGTTAGCTGTGCTTTGTTCTTTAAATAACCTAATCAGATTAAAGAAGTTCTTCTAGCTTCCCATTCTCCCACCCCTCCCCCTCCTTCTTCCCCTCCTCTTCCTCCTCCTTTTTCTCCTCCTTCTCCTTTTTCTTCTTCTGTGGTTTTGTTTGTTTGATGAAGATATTAATAATTTAATAGATATTGGTAGATATTGGATTATATACATCATCTATTTCTTCTTGAAGACAAGATTGATAGTTTGTGTCCTCAAGCAAAATTTCCTATTTCTTCTGAGTTTTTGAATTTATTAACAAAGTTTTTTTTTTTACGCTATTTTCTTATCTTTTCAACACCTGTGGAATCTGTATAGATGTGACCTTTGACCTTTGATGAACTGACTTTTTAACATTTTGAACTGTCATTCTTTATTTCTGCTAATGTTATTTATTCTAAAAATATACCTTTGTATTAATATAGTTTTTACTTCCGCAATTGCCCTCAAGGACTTTTCATTCCTCCTATAGGTCAACATTTCTATTTGTTGTCATTTGCTTGTATCCTTGTAGTACTTTTCCTAGTGATAAATTCTTTCTGAAATTTTTTTTCCAATAAAAGATTCCTTTTTCCTTCTCCTTTAAAAGACATTTTCACTGGTTAGAAAATGTTATGTTGACAGGCATTGTTGTTTCAGTACTTTAAGGATTTTGCTCCACCATCTATTTGCTTGCTTTATTTTCGACATATAAAATCTGTCTTTGATTTTGAAATTTGTCTTTGATTTTTATTTGTGACATTTCTGATCTTTGTACCCAGCTATTTCTGATATGTGGGCTTATATATTTCATCCAATTTAAGAGATTTTCAAAAATATGTTTTTAAATATTTTTTATGATCTCCCCCTTTCTTTCTTTCAGGAACACTAATTACACTCACAGTTGCTGACATATTGTGTCCACCAACTCACTAAAGGTAATTTGTTCGTTTCAATTACCTATTTATATGCCACCCATCTATTTATCATTATTTTATTTTTTTTATTTTAGATGTTTTTTATTGCTATATGTTCAACTTCATTGTAATTTCTTTCTGTAACACCTGATCTGCCATTATGTTGCCCCTCTGTGTATTTTTCATTTCAGACATAAATTTCTTGATTTGATTTACAACCTATTTTTTTTTCAATACAGTGCTTATTTTTCTACCATGCTTTTAGATCATTTGGAATAAGTCATAATTACTTTACTTGTGCTTGCCTGTTAAGTTTAATAATTGTGTCAGTTTTGATTCAGTTCCAATGCATTGATTTTTCTCTTCATTCTTTATATGGTTTTATTTCTCTTTCTTTTTGCATCTTTTCAAATGTGGAGCTCACTACTCTGTGGTATTCTTCTCTCTTGAATGTTTGTTCTTAAATACATATTGGCTCAGTTGATTTCTAATATCCTCAAACATATCTTTTTAAAAAATTATTTGTTTTCTAATTATTCTTACTAAGAAGTTGGCAGAAATCAAGTTAGACTGTAATTACTAGTTGTGAGATTCAACAATTACTTCATTTTGATCAGAAAATAAAGTTGCTTATAAAAGAAAGTTATTACTAGCTCCAGAAATTACTTGATAGTTAATGCTGCTAATAAAATTGGAGGTTTATAAGCATTTTCCCTGTGACTTTTGGAATGCTTGAATTTTCTCCTAGTCTTCTGTTCCACAGAGACTACATAATACTATCAAGACTTTAGTTAAAAATTCCTGTTGGGCTGAGGCTTGTTCATCTTTGATTTCCTCTTTACCTATTTCAATGCCTTGAACTCTATTTTAAATAAATTAGTATTTTGAATTGAAATAATTATTTTGGGGAATAATAAAGTACTTCTAAAGCATTTAATATATGCTAATCATTGTGTTAAATAATTGAACTATGTTATCTTATTTACTCTGCATAGTGTCATTATTGGGTAGGTTTAATCCCCGTCACAGATGAGAAATCTGAGTTTTAATTAACTCACCTTAGTTCCTTAGTTCACAGGAGATTGTAAATTTTGGAGTTAGGATTGTATCCTGGCAGGATAAAATCAAAGCTTGCACACAAAACTGTGTTGTGCTCTCTTTACACAAAATGAAAACATG
The DNA here is from genome assembly GCF_047511675.1 of Marmota flaviventris. Classification (NCBI taxonomy): domain Eukaryota; kingdom Metazoa; phylum Chordata; class Mammalia; order Rodentia; family Sciuridae; genus Marmota; species Marmota flaviventris. Next base: position 55,726,560 of record NC_092512.1, on the reverse strand, counting down.
TTGAATTCTTTGCTTTGTTTATTTGGACTCTCATCACAAATTACATATCTAATATTTTATATATTCTGGAGGTACTTTAGAAAATTGTGTCATTGGGCTTCTGGCAATTTTATTTTCATTAGTAACCATGGAGAGAATGCAGGCCCAACCTGGATCATTGCCTCAACATCACACTTCCTGTTCTCTTCCCAGCAGTAGTTAACAAGCTGGGGCTTGGCTCCTACTACTAATAACCCATCTCTCACCCTGGCTCAGTGTCTACCCATGTTGAGTATACACCTCCCTTCCTTTTCCTCTCTTTTATTCTGTATGCCTGCTCTGTGCTCCAGTTCCTTAGCCCAGTGACCCCAACCATAAGCCCTTATCTCCTATTGTTTACCTTGACCTTGAGCTTGTTTATTGCCATGTGTAGTGCTTTGCCTGCTGAATGACTCCCTCTGAAAATTAGATCAATTCAATCCTCCCAGATGCAAATTTAACCACACATCTTGTCACCTCCATTCTCCTCCCAATCTGATGATAAAGCTAGGAGTTTACAGCTGATTCAGTGCAGACTAGAGACCTTAGTTCAGAGGAGGAAAGTGACCTACCCTCCAAGGTCACTCACTCAGGCAATAGCAGCCCAGAATCAGAGCCTAAATGTCTGGTTCAATTTGAACAGATTAATAGCAAATCATATGTACACACTAGAAAAGAAGCATAGTTTACTTACCTATGCAAATCTACAGCATTTTATATAAAGACCTAAAATGCAGAAACCTGAGTAATTATAGAAACTTACCACAGGTCCACATTTTAATATTGACCATTTTTCAAGCATTTTAACATTTGTGAGGCTTTCCGTTAAAAATGTACTTGCTATCACAGCACATTTTTGTTAATTTTTTCCTTAAAATTTTAAACGAATAGTGCATCATAGAATACAGGAAGTTAGTGTCTATCAATTTATCTTGGTATTTACCCCAGTTTAAACATCATAGACTTCAGACTCATATCTAAGTCATGCTCTTAGTAGATGATTAAACCACATTATATTGATAGGCTTTGATCATAACACAGCACACATAAGCTTGAGTAAACAAAAATCATTCTTTTTATTTTTTTCCTGAAGTGATAAATATCTTTGTTTTCAAAATGCCTAATTTATAGTAGGGCCATATAACATTACGTTTGCTAATGCCCTGTTTGGTAAAACATGATATATTTTATTGTAATCATTTGAACAATTATGTTATATTCATTTATGTTTTAGGGGACAAAGTGCTGATGATCTTTTTTTTTTTAATCTGTTACGACCATTGAAAGAAAGGTAAAGAAGATTTAAAATGGGTATAAGTTATTCAGAGATTCTTTATTCAATTGTATAATAAACCAAACATTTGAAGACATTTTTCTTCAGTTTTTAAAATGGAAACTTGAAGACGCTTAGGATAACTGTGTCAGTAGCATGTGATATCATTAGGAAGTTGACTTATTCATCTTACTGTTTCACATAGAGGGTCTTGTTTCAGAGTTTTGTAATTTTCACAGAAAGGGCTTCTGTATAGACTATGAGAATTAAAATTAGGCTTAATTTTTCAGCTACATAAACTCATCCTCTGGTGGTAGGCACTAAATTATGGGTTCTTACGTTTGGCTTACATAATTTCATTTTCTTTGTTTTCTGTGTTTGGTAGGAAATTGGCAATAGAGAATGAGTTATGATGCACTTAATGTTCTTCTTCTATGTGTTAGTTTTCTGCTGATATTAAAGGAATTTAGTCTGATAAAGGTAAAAACCATATCTGTAGTAAATGTATTGCAGAGGTAAGCTTTACATTCTTTTCTAAACAAAAATAGAAACTTTATATGGGGAAAAATTGTGATGAATCAAATGCTGAAAATTTGTAGTTTTTTCCCTATTAAGAAGAGCCAGAAATTCAATATACACAAAAACTTCAGCCTCACCATCTATTTCAAAGAACGAAGAACAATTATGTAGAAAAATATATTAGGAAAATATTATGATCTCATAGCCTGGCTTAAAATTCAAGATGGCAAAGAATTTACTATACTTTAAAATTAATATTGTAATATTTTCCATGTAATTCTGTGTGTGGGGGTGTGTGTGTGTGGATGTATGTGTATGTTACTAGGGATTGAGCCCAGAGGCACTTTACCACTGAGTTCCATATTCAGTCCTTTTTATTTTATTTTTTTAGTTGTAGGTGGACACAATGCCTTTATTTTTATTTATTTATTTTTATGTGGTGCTGAGAATCAGACTCAGTGCCTTACCCATGCTAGGCAAGCGCTCCACCACTGAGCCATGATCCCAGCCCCTCCAACCCCCCTTTTTATTTTTTATTTTGAGAAAGTGTCTTGCTAATTTGCTGAGGGTCTCACTAAATTGCTGACGCTGGCCTTGAAATTGTGATCCTCCTGCTTCACTCTTCCAAGTTGCTAGGATTTCATCATGCCTATACCACATATTTCATTTTTAAAGTCTAGTATGTTAAAGTTTTACATAATATGTTTATGGAGCATTATTGCAAGTATTAATATAATGTTAATGATCTTTTGCATAATTTTAATTGCTTCCCTAATGACTTTTAAGCACTTAATATCATAACAAGTATTACTCTTTCCCAATTTCTCATTTAGTCATGAAAATGAAATTTGAATTTTTTTTTGCATAAGAAACTTTAAGTGACTGAATGAATAATATTAGATACAGCACCAAAATTAAATAAGAAAAAAGTTATAGTTGACACTTGTAATTTTTCATATTATTGACTATGATAATATAGTCATACTGATCTGTACACAGTTGTTGGGTCTTTAAATTGTAGAGAATGAGAATATGTTTTCCTAGTCTCAATAGTATTACTAGTACTTAATAAATATTCAGCACATATCTGAGAAGTGCTGTCAAAATCATTTTGTTTGACTTGGCCATCAGTATAAACTTTTTTGATCATGCCTCCAATATATTTATTTAATTTTGTAAAACATATAGCATATTATTGAATTACTACATTACATAGAGTAACAAAAAAAGAAAAAAATTAGTTAAAAATATTAGATAAAATGGAACATCAATAAACTAAATTTCAATTAGTTTGCTTAGTAGATGTCTATACTAAATTATTGAGGATTTTCAGTTTTGCATATACATGTGTTATCCACATCTACACTTAGCCAATTAAAGATCTGAAAAAAATGTGAATAACTATACTTCTCTTTGTTCTTTGAGAATTACCCATCCCATCCCATCACATTCCATTCCATTCCACACTATGCCATTCTATGCCATTCTCTTTCTATATTGCTGGAAATAAAATAATAGCATCAATTTTTCTTTAACTAACAATACTTCTCTAAATTTTGGTACTGATGCCACATAAAAGGAATCTTATAATTTAGTAACTAAATCAATTTATGAAAAAACATCAAGGTCTATAATTATGAAGTACACAGGAGAAAAGGCATAAACAGGAGTTGAGATGGGAAAACTGTGGTTGGTATTATTTAACTAAGCAATATTTATAGTGTAAATAAAATAATAATAATGTATTCTCACTTGAAGACCTTTGTTTATGCAAGCTACATATACATAATTGCTTAAAGTTTCTACTAATTTGGTGAGAATTATCTTTTTCTCCTTCAGTTTCATGTTAAAAATATTTAGTTTTGTCCTTTAATGAATACATTCTGCTTTTCTGAATCTGATTTTTAATCACAAAAATCACATATATTTATTGTGTGCAGTATGACATTTTGTAATGTTTTCATAATAGAATGACTAAATTGAGCTCATTTTCAAATCTATATCTCACTCATTTTTTTTGTGTGTGTTTGTGCATAATAGCACTCAGAATTTACTCTTAGAAGACTGTAAGAATAGAATGTATTGTGAAAAACTTTATCACTACATTATAAAATACTTTTTGTTCAAACTTAAAATATTCATCATGACTACAAAAAAAAATTCTGAAAATAATTGATTAAAATAAGCATTTTCATCTTGAATCTAACCCAATTTTTTCTTGGACAGTGGCAAGACTAAAACATATAAGATGAAGGAGTGCCAGATAAGAAACTGTGTGTGCAGAGAGGAAGTTTGTCACTAAATGGAAAAGTATACCTGATAAACGTTCTTTACTGTATAGAACATAGTAAAGTTGCTATTGGGATGACTTCGATGATTCTTGCAAGGGAAATAATTCTCAGTTTGAGAAAGTAGAGAATATTTTTTTGCTAAGTCAATTTAGTGACCCCATTTAAGAAACAAAATGGCTACTTTCTTTTTTCACTTTTATTTATGCTTGAGTTACAATAACACTACTATAATTTTATTAAGCCAAGTTAAGTGTATCTTACAGTTTTTCATATGTAATCCTTGTACTCTCTGGTGTTAATTGAATAACCGCTTAGAGTGAGAGGTGTATCAGGTCAGAAAACAACTTGGCTGGATTGAACCAGCTAAACTGAAATTAATGGGTTTTGAGCTATTAGTTTTCAGAATATATTTAATTTAATTAATTTAATTTTAAATTGAGTTCATTTCTCAGCAAAATTCTTGAGAGCACAGCTAATTAGCTAAGGTCCAAATTTGCTGGCTGATTCTAATTTGATGAGGGATTTCTTCCTGGCTCTTAATTGCAATATTTGCCATTTTAAAATTATAAATTTAAAGTCCAAGTAAAAGCTTCTAGCCAATTGCATTCATGTATTACAGAGAAAGTATATATCAACAAGAAATATTGGAACTGTTTGCATTCTTTTGAAAACAATAAAAATTAATATGTGTGATAGCAGAACTATAATTATTTTTTGGATATCACTAGAAATTCAATAGGAAAAAAATTCTTTTCAAAAAAGAATTCATTCTATTGAGTAAAAATGTTATAGAACAGTGAACAGAATAATTTCTGAGTATGACAAATTTAAAGAAGACTTTTACATTTCATTTTCTAAAACAATGCAACTACTATCAAAAACGTCTTGCCTGCATAAATGTTCTTTTTGAAAGATACTTGTTCAATGAGACTTGTTCAATCAGACTATTTTCACCTTTAGTGAAAGTGGTTCTCTACTCAACAGTTAAGTAGTACATTGAACTGTTCCAATGTTGCTTGAATTATCATTTTAAGAGTGGAAAAATAATTTTTCATGGGAAAAAAATATCTCCTTGTATTGAAATTTATCCAGAAATGCTATTTTTATTTCTATTGGGAAATTATGGAAGAACAATTCTTTTGTTGGAATTAGATAAGTTTGAAGAGAACCTAGTCAGTAAAAGAAATTCTAATGAAAATAAATCTTAAAATTAGTTATTGCCTAGTTCCTCTATTTTCATAATGATTTTATAGTAATGGAAACTGATGCCTAAGGCATCTGAGTTATTAAATATTTGAGAATTGAAATTATTGTTCAAATGCATTGAGATTTCATGAATTATTAGGTTCAAAGTTAAATGATTTTGTGCTTAAATAGTCATAGTTTCATCTGTAGATACTTTCAAAACCCTTAAAATATAAATCTATGTATTAGAGTATTCTGAATTTTTAATGAATTTTCTGCCGATATTTAATCTGTAATAAAAATTAAGTAATAAATCAAATAGCCCTTTAGCTACATAAATTAGCATATCCAAAGTAGTATATAATAAATGCTTATGACTTTTAATTTTTGATTCAGACAATTTTCAAGTGATACCCCAACAAATTAAAATCTATGTAAACTAACACAAATTGTGTAACTTATCTGAATCTAAGTTTATTTACTAATAAAATGAGAATAATGACAAGGCCTAATTCACATGGTTGGTATGAGAATCAAAAATAATAATAAAGTACGGTTCTAAGTGTAGTGCCAAATGAACAATTATTATCAGGATCATTTTTAAGATAGTCAGTCTTGCTGGGCATTGTAGCTCATGGCTGTAATCCCATCTCTTAAGAGGCTGAGGCAGGAAGAATGCAAGTTCAAAGCCAGCCTGTGCAATTTAGTGAGGCCCTAAGCAACTTAGAGGTACCTTGTCTCAAAATAAAAAATACAGAAGTTTGGAGATGTGGCTCAGTGGTTAAGAGCCCCTGGGTTTAACCTCTGGTGAGAAAAAAAAAAAAAAGATAGTCAATCTCTAGTGCTGTAATTAGTGTTCTAAAATACTCCATCCATCCCTCCTTCCTTCCCTCTTCCTTGATTCCAGTCTGTCTGGCTGGATTTGACCTTTGTTATATAGTCCAATGACTCCACATGTTTTTCCTTCTTTTTAATCTCTCAGCAGTCAGCCATCTTGTGCCTGTTTAAAGTTGGTTTGAATACAACTAGGTTTTTTGGTTAATGGGTTGAAGAACCATGAGGGGATATGTTTAGACTTTAAGGCAAGGACAATGCATCTCTCAGAGCCTCAGAACTTTGAATCAGATAAAGAATACTTGGGAATTGAGGTGGTTTGTCTTAGAAAGGGGCTGATTGCATTCTTCATATGGGAGAAAGACTGAGATGGGTATTTGATGGAAAAGAGAGAAACAAGGCAGATAAGCTGTTTAAATATTTCACTTTCTCTGTCATAGACTGCCTTGTAGTTGGGAGTGGCCATGGGCACTATTTTGGCCTTTTGAAAATGGACTGATACTATGTTGATTTGAATCACTTCCAAATCAGACCTGTACACATCCCCCTATGTACTGCTCAACTCTCTCTCCCTCTCTCTCCAAATATTAAATAGAATGACTGAATCTCTAGGGTGTGTTTGAAGCAAAAATTAGGAATGAATCAAGTTACCAGAAAGCAGAGGGATACTCAGAATTGCCCAGTCAGGAACATATGCATTGGATTTTTGTAAAAGATAAATACACTTTATTGTGCTAAGCACTGAAATTTCAGAGTTGTTTATTATAGCATTCAGTGTGTTGTAACCAATACACTTTCCAAATAGAACAATATCTAAAAGAAGCTGGTTATGGGAAATTAATTAAAATGACATGTGTGAAAGCAGAATGTCCTTTTTAAGACTGAGGAAATAGCGAGTGCAAAGGAGCAGAGCGAGGGAGTGTGGAGAGCACTGGTTTGGATACCTGTAATGAGAAATCTCCCCACGTCGCCCATTCGCTGTCTTCCTACTCTCCCCTTTTCACTGAGGCACAGCCAGATTAGCCTTTTCTTTCTTCCCTAAAACATCAGCCTCTTTTCTGTTCCAGGACTTTCTCAATCTCCGCTTCCCTGCCAGAAGATTTGACTAACACCAATTGCCCCATGTATCTCAAAATAAAATAATAGTGCCAAGAAGAAACATCTCCTGAAAATCCAGGCTAATTAGACTGTTATTAATGTCTTTCATACCACCTTCCTGTTTTCCTTATCACATGTTATAGCCACATAATATCCAAACTTAGATAGTATATTTATTTAAAATATCTTCTCCAACATATATTAAACCAAGTATGGGTTTATTTACCATTGAGAAACACTTGGGAAACAGTAAGCATGCACATGTTTAATGAATATAGTAATCTATTTGTGAATGCACATATGGGAGATTTTGTAAATTATATGTTTGTAATTTTGTCTCATGAAAGTAAATAAAGGGAGTTTTTAGAATTGTGTGTTTGTTAGGTGTTTGGATACAATTTAGAGCCACAAGAGGCTTTAAGCCCTTGACTCATATAATCAGATTTTCCTTTCAGAAATATTGTTTCTTTCAGGAAATGAATTGAGAATGGAGTCAAGTGGGGTAATATTAAGCAAGTCTAGAAAAAATTTTTTCTATAATCTATATCCTACAGATAAATCTAGATCTCAGATGATAATTTTGAAGTATGAGTAAGGATAAAAATCATACCATTGAACTCAAAGATTATATAAGTGCAAACCAAAGGAAAAAAACAATGTAAGGTACCAATAAAAAACCAGTGTTTGTGAGAAACACCCAAGCTTATGCCTGCCCACTTGTAACCTGTGAATTTCATCAAATGGCTTAATTTTTTTTATCCTCAAATTTTCCAGTCAAATGCATGTTTCCTTGGACAGTTTTTAAATTTTTATGTTAAAAATGAATAAAATTTTTAGCAATGCTGAAGCTTATCTGGCTGAATCACATGGTGGAGGGTCTAAAGCCTCAAAACCCAAAGACTTGCTCTTCTTGCTTTTCCTGAGGTTTCACATCAATCCACAAGTAATCCTTGGCATCCAAAGAGCACAATGGAAAAATAATAATGGATTTACTACTTATCTGCATGTGGAATGCCATGGATACATCTTAAACTGAACTAATATAAATATTTAAATTGTTTCTTGGGCTGGAGATGTTGCTTAGTGGTAGCACTTTGGGGATTAAATCCAGGGGTGCTTAACACTTTTAAAAGTGCTAGCACTTTTGCCTAGCACAGCAAAATAATGAATGAATTAATAAATAAATAAAACAGTTAAATAAATACAATGTGGTTTTCCACATATTACATATTTTTCTGTAATATTTTTATTGTGTATATAATTGTACATAATCATGAAATTTATTACTATATATTCATACATATAAACAATACAACAATATAATCTGGCCAATATAATTCCCTAGTATTTCCCCTTTCCTTTCATTATTCCCTTTCCTCCACTCTACTGATCTCCCTTCAATTTTTTTTTCTCCCAACTTTATTTTTCTTTTTACTCTCCAACTTTCCCATATGAGAGAAAATAATATCCTTGACTTTCTGAGTTTTGCTTATTTCACTTAACATAATATTCTTGTGTTCCATCCATTTTCCTGCAAATGACATAATTTCATTTTTTTCTTTATGACCAAGTAAAAACTCCATTATATATATAGTCACATTTTTCTTATCCATTTATCCATTGACGAACACCTAGACTGGTTTTATAGGTTGGCTGTTGTGAATCGTGCTGCTATAAATATGAGTTTATAGCAAATGTCATTATAGTATGACATTTTTAATTCTTTTAATTTTTTTTAATTCTTTAGGATAATACTGAGGAGTGGTATATCTGGGTCATATGGTTGTTTCATGTCTACTCTTTTGAGGAAATCCATTCTTTGAAATTAAGGGTACTATCTTTTTTCCCAAGAAAAAAATATAGAAAAGTACATGTTTAAACATGCATTCTGTTAGTTTGCCTCCTCTTCTTTTTCTCCCTTATAGAGTTAGTCATGATTGAGTATCTCTCTCAACTCAACATTCATGTGTTATACTTCCTGCTTTCTGCTTGGGAACATTTAGTTTGTATAAAAATATCTATTAAAAAAAACACCCTTTAGGAACTTTCTCTTCTCAATCTGCAAACCTATTTTTCTACATCTAATGAGCAACAACACTAATAGTGGCAGATATTCTTAATATTCTAAAAACTCAGAATGATACTAATACATTATGAGTTCTACACACAATGAGATTAAAAACACAGAACCAGCCTCTTTCTATAAAATAGCTTTAAAACAATAAAGTACAAAAGTGATCAAGTTGGAAATATTTGTAACAGTTCATTTGTTTCAGACATAATATCTTAAGTTATTCATCAGAGATTAAGTATTAAGTCCTTGAAATATTCAAATTATTCTTTGCTTATTTTATCTTACATTTGAGTTCCATTTCTCTGCTCATAAAATTTATCTTTAGCTATGTGGTACAGAATGGCCCATGTAGATATTATTTCATTCATCAGAAATTTCCTGTTAATCCACCTGAGACCGTTTCATCCTCAGGGTAGTGAATCAAGTTCAAGGGATCTTTGTGAATTGTTCAAATGAAGAGAAATGCGGTCTAGCTGGACCAGACTGGTTAGAAACCCTGAATGTTGATGGAAACCAAATCCAGTGTTATTTTGAATCTGCACCATCAGTGTCTGGCATTTGTCCTGAGCTCAAAAGTGGAACTTAGATTGTGGGTAACACTCTTCAGGAACATCATATTAAAATATTGCTTCAATACATATAGAAAAGCATAAGAAATCAAAATGATTCCCCATCAAAATAGAAGAAATACATTTTTAAGTATAAGGTGGTGGGACATATTTTAAAGAAAGTGTATCAGAGTACATATAAGTAACTTTTCACCAAGGCAATGGCGTCTCAGTGTGTATCGTTTTTTTTTTTTTTTTTTTTTTTTTTTAAGAGTCTGATAATATAGGTACTTATATACACTGGCAGCTATGAATGATGCTATGTCTCTCTTGCCTTTAGCCATTTCTCAGACCACTTCCCCTGGCTTTGGATATATTTGTAACAGTAGTGTACAATGTGTATTTCTTTGGAGAATTGTCCTCTTTCTAATGGAATCAGTTCCATGCATTTGCAGACATTTGGAAGTGCTTGGATTTCTATCATGCCACTCAAACTCACCTGCCTCAAGAAGCTTCAATGCTGAAGCATCATTTGCACTTCATAGATTTTTTTTTTTTTGCAAGATCAAGTAAGGGTGTCATCTGAAAGAGAGATTGGCACCAAATTACTTCTTTGCTTGATATCCCCCTCCTTCTTTATTTTGCTCTTACTAAGTCCTACCAGTTTCTCCTGGGAGCCCTTCCTTAATTAAACATTTACATCAAATTCTTGTATCTGGTTCATTTCCAGGAAATCCAACCTGAGGAAAACATTATGCACAATGTCCCTGCACAATAATCAGCTTATTTTGGAACTTTCCAATGAATGATCTGTTTGCTGAAATAATACATTTATTTGGTGAATTTATTTTTAATTGAGAAGTCCTAGGTGCCAGACAATAATGTAGGAATTTTGGACACAGAAGAGACCAAGACATGTTGCCTTCATGTCGCCATCAGTAATAATCAATGGACATAGTGTTAAGTGCACAATATACTTAATTAGAGATGTAATTATTCCTATGAAAAGAACTGAAATTTCTTGAAATGGCTATGGAAAAATATGGAAGAGATGAAAATCAGATTGACATGTCAGAGAAAGTATCCACAAAGAAATGATGTTTAAACTGAATCATAGAAACGAGTAAAAATAAATCTGGTAAGTAGTATTGGGGAATACCCCTAAAGGAGGGAGCAGACAATGAGAAAGACCTGGAAGTCAGAAAAATGATCAATATGGCCAAAATATAGTGGGCATTGGTGAGTAACGTAGGATAATAGATCTTGGATAGGAAGGTAGGAAAATTGGGAGGTGGGCAGGTGTCAAATAATATATTCTCCTAGGTCATTTTAATTAAGGACTTCTACTTTATTCTACACGTATTTGGAATCAGTGAAGAACTTTAAAGAGGGAAGGAACAAAGTATCCACATTTCCAAAAATTACTCTAGGTGGAATGGGCAGTGTAGAGGGGAGCAAACAGAGGAGGTCTGCATAGGAGATTTAGGTACAGTCAGGCTGAGCAATAATGTTGGCTCTGACTGATGGTGACAGTAGAAGTGAGAGAAGGAAATTGTTGAAAGCAAAAGACTTCAAAAGGTAGAGGTGAGTGCAGGGTTAGATATGAATCAGGTAGGCAAGTATCAAAGATCACAGATCCATTTCTGTCATGAACACTTGGGTTCCAGTTCATAATATAGAACAGGCAAGGATCACAGGTTTGAGGTCATAATAGTCATTCAGGGTTTCAATAACATAGTCTCATTATGTTTAATACATAATGAAAATACAGCATTACCACTGTGAAATACCATTAATTCAATGAAGATATATGTAATAGGAACTTATATAGGTATTTGGGGAGTTTTCAATGAAATTATTTACTAGATTATGACTTTCTTTTATAAGAAGCCATTCATAATTTTGAAAGTATTATACATTTCTATTTAGATACATAGAATAATACATGCATATGAATCCTTTTCTGGAAAAGATCATAGCACCAAAAATAAAAGGAAAGAATGAAAGGCAGACATACAAAGGAAAAATAAAGTAAAAATAATTAATGGAGGACAAAAGGAAAGAAAGAAAAGATAAAAGGAAGGATGAAAATTCCCCATTACTTGTCCCAGTCAAGTAACCTTATACCAAGGTCATTCACCTGTTTTTAATGGAGACAAATATAATGTACTGTATCCTGCCTATGTCATAAAAAATCTATTTTTCAATTGAGTTCTGAGAATTTTAATTTGGCGTTTCATCTTTTTTTTTTAATTTTTTATTGTGGGTTGTTCAAAACATTACAAATTTCTTGACATATCATATTACACACTTTGATTCAAGTGGGTTATGAACTCCCACCTTCACCCCATACACAGATTGCAGAAATACATCAGTTACACATCCATTGATTTACATATTGCCATACTAGTGTCTGTTGTGCTCCACTGCCTTTCCCATCCTCCACCCTCTCCCCTCCCCACCTCTCCCCTCCCCTCCCCTACTCTCTCTCTACCCCCTCCACTGTATAACCCTGAGGGTCTCCTTCCATTACCATGCAATTTCCCTTCTCTCTCCCTTTCCCTCCCACCTCTCATCCCTGTTAAATGTTAATCTTCTTCTCCTGCTCTTCGTCCCTACTCTGATCTTAGTTACTCTCCTTATATCAAAGAAGACATTTGGCATTTGTTTTTTAGGGATTGGCTAGCTTCACTTAGCATAATCTGCTCTAATGCCATCCATTTCCCTGTAAATTCTATGATTTTGTCATTTTTTAATGCAGAGTAATACTCCATTGTGTATAAATGCCACATATTTTTATCCATTCGTCTATTGAAGGGCATCTAGGTTGGTTCCACAGTCTTGCTATTGTGAACTGTGCTGCTATGAACATCGATGTAGCAGTGTCCCTGTAGCATGCTCTTTTTAGGTCTTTAGGGAATAGACCAAGAAGGGGAATAGCTGGGTCAAATGGTGGCTCCACTCCCAGCTTTCCAAGAAATCTCCATACTGCTTTCCAAATTGGCTGCACCAATCTGCAGTCCCACCAGCAATGTACAAGTGTACCCTTTTCCCCACATCCTCACCAGCACTTGTTGTTGTTTGACTTCCTAATGGCTGCCAATCTTACTGGAGTGAGATGGTATCTTAGGGTGGTTTTGATTTGCATTTCTCTGACAGCTAGAGATGTTGAGCATTTTTTCATGTACTTGTTGATTGACTGTATGTCCTCCTCTGAGAAGTGTCTGTTCAGGTCCTTGGCCCATTTGTTGATTGGGTTGTTTGTTATCTTATTGTCTAATTTTTTGAGTTCTTGGTATACTCTGGATATTAGGGCTCTATCTGAAGTGTGAGGAGTAAAGATTTGTTCCCAGGGTGTAGGCTCCCTATTTACCTCTCTTATTGTTTCTTTTCCTGAGAAAAAACTTTTTAGTTTGAGTAAGTCCCATTTGTTGACTCTAGTTATTAACTTTTGTGCTATGGGTGTCCTATTGAGGAATTTGGAGCCCGACCCCACAGTATGTAGATCGTAGCCAACTTTTTCTTCTATCAGACGGCGTGTCTCTGATTTGATATCAAGCTCCTTGATCCATTTTGAATTAACTTTTGTGCATGGCGAGAGAAAGGGATTCAGTTTCATTTTGTTGCATATGGATTTCCAGTTTTCCCAGCACCATTTGTTGAAGATGCTATCCTTCTTCCATTGCATGCTTTTAGCCCCTTTATCAAATATAAGATAGTTGTAGTTTTGTGGATTGGTTTCTGTGTCCTCTATTCTGTACCATTGGTCCACCCGCCTGTTTTGGTACCAGTACCATGCTGTTTTTGTTACTATTGCTCTGTAGTATAGTTTGAAGTCTGGTATCGCTATACCGCCTGATTCACACTTCCTGCTTAGCATTGTTTTTGCTATTCTGGGTCTTTTATTTTTCCATATGAATTTCATGATTGCTTTCTCTATTTCTACAAGAAATGCCATTGGGATTTTGATTGGCATTGCATTAAACCTATAGAGAACTTTTGGTAATATCGCCATTTTGATTATGTTAGTTCTGCCTATCCATGAACAGGGTATATTTTTCCATCTTCTAAGATCTTCTTCTATTTCTCTCTTTAGGGTTCTGTAGTTTTCATTGTATAAGTCTTTCACCTCTTTTGTTAGGTTGATTCCCAAGTATTTTATTTTTTTTGAAGATATTTTGAATGGAGTGGTTGTCCTCATTTCCATTTCAGAGGATTTGTCGCTGATACACAGGAATGCCTTTGATTTATGCGTGTTGATTTTATATCCTGCCACTTTGCTGAATTCATTTATTAGCTCTAATAGTTTCTTTGTAGAGCCTTTTGGGTCTGCTAGGTATAGAATCATATCATCTGCAAATAGTGATAATTTAAGTTCTTCTTTTCCTATTTTTATGCCTTTAATTTCTTTCGTCTAATTGCTCTGGCCAGTGTTTCGAGAACTATGTTGAACAGAAGTGGTGAGAGAGGGCATCCCTGTCTTGTTCCAGATTTTAGAGGGAATGCCTTCAGTTTTTCTCCATTCAGAATGATGCTAGCCTGAGGCTTAGCATAGATTGCTTTTACAATATTGAGGTATGTTCCTGTTATCCCTAGTTTTTCTAGAGTTTTGAACATAAAGGGATGCTGTACTTTGTCGAATGCTTTTTCCGCATCTATCAAGATGATCATATGGTTCTTATCTTTAAGTCTATTGATGTGGTGAATAACATTTATTGATTTCCGTATATTGAACCAGCCTTGCATCCCAGGGATGAATCCTACTTGATCATGGTGTACATTTTTTTTGATATGTTTTTGTATCCGATTCGCCAGAATTTTGTTGAGGATTTTTGCATCTAGGTTCATTAGAGATATTGGTCTGTAGTTTTCTTTCTTTGAAGTGTCTTTGTCTGGTTTAGGTATCAGGGTGATGTTGGCCTCATAGAATGAATTTGGAAGTTCTCCCTCTTTTTCTATTTCCTGAAGTAGCTTGAAAAGTATTGGTATTAGTTCTTCTTTAAAGGTTTTGTAAAAGTCTGCTGTATACCCATCCAGTCCTGGGCTTTTCTTAGTCGGTAGTCTTTTGATGGTTTCTTCTATTTCCTCAATTGAAATTGGTCTGTTTAGGTTTTCTATATCCTCCTGACTCAATCTGGGCAGATCATATGACTTAAGAAATTTATCTATGCCTTCACTATCTTCTAATTTATTGGAGTATAAGGATTCAAAATAGTTTTTGATTATCTTCTGTATTTCTGAAGTGTCTGTTGTGATATTGCCTTTTTCATCCCGTATGCTAGTAATTTGAGTTCTCTCTCTTCTTCTCTTCGCTAGCTTCGCTAAGGGTCTGTCGATTTTGTTTATTTTTTCAAAGAACCAACTTTTAGTTTTGTCAATTTTTTCAATTGTTTCTTTTGTTTCGATTTCATTAATTTCAGCTCTGATTTTAATTATTTCTTGCCTTCTACTTCTTTTGCTGTTGTTTTGCTCTTCTTTTTCAAGGATTTTGAGATGAAGTATGAGATCAGTTTTTTGTTGGTTTTTTCTTTTTTTAAGGAATGAACTCCAAGCAATGAATTTTCCTCTTAGAACTGCTTTCAGTGTGTCCCATAGATTCCGATATGTTGTGTCTGTGTTTTCATTTATCTCTAAGAATTTTTTAATTTCCTCCTTGATGTCTTCTATAACCCATTGATCATTCAGTAACCTATTGTTCATTCTCCAAGTGATGTATGCTTTTTCCTTCCTTCTTTTATAGTTGATTTTCAGTTTCATTCCATTATGATCAGATAAGATGCATGGTATTATCTCTACTCCTTTATATTGTCTAAGAGTTGCCCTGTGACATAATATATGATCTATTTTTGATTAGGATCCATGTGCTGCTGAGAAAAAAGTGTAACTGCTTGATGTTGGGTGGTATACTCTATATATGTCAATTAGGTCTAGGTTATTAATAGTGTTATTGAGTTCTATAGTTTCCTTATTCAACTTTTGTTTGGAAGATCTGTCCAGTGGCGAGAGAGGTGTGTTGAAGTCTCCCATGATTATGGTATGGTGGTCTATTAGACTCTTGAACTTGAGAAGAGTTTGTTTGATGAACATAGCTGCACCATTGTTTGGGGCATAAATATTTATTATTGTTATGTCTTGTTGGTGTATGGTTCCCTTAAGCAGTATGTAGTGTCCCTCTTTATCCCTTTTGATTAACTTTGGCTTGAAATCTATTTTATTTGATATGAGTATGGACACTCCTGCTTGTTTCCGAAGTCCATATGAGTGATATGATTTTTCCCAACCTTTCACCTTCAGCCTATGTATGTCTTTTCCTATCAAATGCGTCTCCTGTAGGCAGCATATTGTTGGGTCTTGTTTTGTGATCCATTCTACTAGCCTGTGTCTCTTAATTGGTGAGTTTAAGCCATTAACATTTAGGGTTATTATTGAGATATGGGTTGTTCTTCCAGCCATATTTGTTTATTTCTGTTACTAAACATGGTTTGTTTTCCTCTTTGATTATTTTCCCCCCCTTTACTGTCCTACCTCCCACTGTTGATTTTCATTGTTATTTTCCATTTCCTCATCCTGTAATGCTTTGGCGAGGATGTTTTGAAGAGATGGTTTTCTAGCTGCGAATTCTTTAAACTTTTGTTTATCGTGGAAGGTTTTAATTTCATCTTCCATCCTGAAGCTTAATTTCGCTGGATACACAATTCTTGGTTGGAACCCATTTTCTTTCAGTGTTTGAAATATGTTATTCCAGGATCTTCTAGCTTTCAGAGTCTGTGTTGAAAGATCAGCTGTTATCCTGATTGGCTTACCCCTAAATGTAATCTGCTTCCTTTCTCTTGTAGCTTTTAAAATTCTCTCCTTATTCTGTATGTTGGGCATCTTCATTATAATGTGTCTAGGTGTGGATCTCTTATGATTTTGCACATTCGGCGTCCTGTAGGCTTCTAGGATTTGGGATTCTGTCTCATTCTTCAAGTCTGGGAAGTTTTCTCGTATTATTTCATTGAATAGACTGCTCATTCCTTTGGTTTGGAGCTCTGTACCTTCCTGTATCCCAATGACTCTTAAGTTTGGTCTCTTAATGTTATCCCATATTTCTTGGATGTTCTGCTCATGGTTTCTTAACAGTCTTGCTGAGCTGTCTATGTTCTTTTCCAGTTGAAATACTTTGTCTTCATTGTCTGATGTTCTATCTTCTAAGTGTTCTACTCTTCTGGTAGTATTCTCCATTGAGTTTTTAAGTTGGTTTATTGCTTCCTGCATTTCTAGGATTTCTGTTTGTTTGTTTTTTATAACCTCTATCTCCCTGTATAGTTGATCCTTTGATTCCTGGATTTGTTTGCGTAATTCATTGTCGAAGTGATCTTTCATTGTCTGATTTTGCTGTTTAATGTCTTCCTTGATACTCCAGATCATCTGAAGCATGTATATCCTGAATTCTTTATCTGACATTCCATCTGCTGCAGCTGTTACCTCTTCTAAAGTTGCTTTGACCTGCATTGCTTGTGGTCCTTTCTTTCCTTGTCTTTTCATACTGCTTGCGTATCTTTCCTGCAGGTGCGGGCGGCGGCTCTGCTCTCTCCTTATTCCAATTGGGGTGTCGTGGCTACCACGCCGGCAGGTCACTGGGCCTGTTCTGGGCGCTGGCGGCGGCTCTGTTCTGCCCCTACTCCAATTGGGGTGACGAGTGTACCACGCCAGCAGCCCACCGGGCCTGATCCGCCGGTCGGTTGCAGGTTTGCCTACCCTGCAGGCGCGGGCAGCGGCTCTACTCTGCCCCTACTACAAATGGGGTGACTTGTCTGTTGTACCGGCAGGCCACTGGGCCTGTCCAGCTAGTCGGTCGCAGATCTGCCCACCTTTCGGG